>NW_010550398.1:379-3020 GCF_000687285.1 Phaethon lepturus | reverse complement strand
TGCGTGCATCCATCTCTAATCCCCGCGGGCTGGCGCCGTGGAGAGTAGTCGATGGTTCCTAGTCGATGGTTCCTCCTCTTCTCTCCCCTCTGCACAGCACCCTGCGGTCCTGGCCCCCTCCTCAGCACCCGGACTCTGCTCCCGGCCCCACATGGGATGCTTGCCGGGCGGCTGCCGGGAGCTCCGTGGGCCTCCTGCTGGGCCTGTAAATGCGAGAGCCCAAAGATTTTGCAGAAGAATTTTGCTGTGGCTGACTTGATTCTTGTAGCTTTTATCGGAGCAGCCAGACAGGAGCGGGACGAATCCAGCAAGCCGCGGCAGTACGGGAGATGCTGCTCGATGGCTGAGCTGCTTCGCTTTCCCTCCCTCCTCCGTCTGCAGTGTCAGTGATGCTTTGGACTGGAAAGATGTGACAGGTCCACTTAGCAGGAGGAAAGACCAGCTAGAGGGGTCTGAGTGACCCTCCTGCCCTGCACCCAGCACCCTCAGCCCAGTCCTTCCCCGGCTGCCCCTTTCCTTCCCCGCGCTGGCATTTCACCCTCCAGTGCCTTCAGCTGTCAGCCAAGATGCACATTACTTCAATTTATGCAGAGACCTGGGTTTTACTTCTTCCTGTAATTTCTTCTGATGCTTTTAATTTTTTCCCCCATATCAGCTGGGAACCTACAGATTATCCCGTAAGAGCAGAATAAAGACTTGTCAACCTTTCTTACATGCTCCTTGAGATGAAAATAACTTCCTGAACCCCTTATAATGCTTTATTTTCTGCCGCTTCTGCTACTCTGAGTGTAATTTGACTGACTAAAGGATCTTGAAGCTAAGGAAAAAAAAAAAATAAAGTAGACTAATAATAATAATGATAAAAACTGCTCCCGAGAGAGAGTGATAAGGGCCTGGAGACTCACACCCCAGCACCGCCTGCCGGGGCAGGTGTGAGCCCGGCTTTTGTTCCCCAGCTCCATAAGCCGGTGCTGGGAGTGGGGAGAGCCGGTCTCTGCAAAAATGGGACGTTTTTCAAGAGAAGAAAGATATTGTGTCCCCTGTGATATGGAAATGAGAGGGGAAGTAAGGGCAGGGAGAGAGGATTTCTGATGGTAATGAGGCTTTCTTGCTTTACCTCCATCCCTCTCTTTCAAAGGTAGGATGGGGTTTCAAGGGCTGTTGTATTCTTTCCCTTGGATTGTTTGTCATGTTTTTTTTAACCCTGCCTGTTACCACTTTTAAAGATAAAACGCGGGAGCTGCAACGAAGGGGAGTTTGAGGAGGGCTGGGAGATGCTGCGGGGGTTACGATTACCAAGCTGGGGACGACGCTACCAGCTCTCGCAGGCGTTAGGTGGGTTTGGGAACGCTTCTCCGCTCCCGTCCCACGAGCCTCAGTGCTCCTGCTCCGCCGCTGCCGGAGATGGCCGTGTCCTGCTGAGCTGGAGCAAAGGCCGGTGCCACAGCTGAGACCGCGGAGGCTGTGCCATCCCTCAGCATCACGACAGACCATTCCTCTTGCTCTTAACTTAGCGGCTGCAATAGTTAGTACTTGTGACTGTCTAACACTCGTGCCTTATTTTTAGTCTGAGCTTGTCTAGATTCATCCTCCAGCTACTAACTTTGGTCCAACGTTTATCTGTTGTCTTGAGGAATGCTCCGCTATTCTAAAACCCGTTTTCATGTAGGAAGCTGCGCCGCTTGATGGAAAGGACTGGACACAAATTTCCTGGGCAAACAGTTTCTGATGGAAAACTGAGGATTGGGCTGAGCTCAATTTGTCACGTAAAATATATGCTTTCTGCTGAAGAGGTGAACTTTCTCCTCTGAAAAGCCAGCGCTGCAAGCCCACAGACTTAGCTCCTGGGGGAACAAGGTGGGGAGCGGGCGACTCGAGTCTCACTAGAGGAACGGGGGAGCATCAAATGAGCAGGAGCCGTTTCTCGGGCAGCTGCAGGGTTGCGGTTGCCTCTGTGTTGCAGACGGCTGCTGAATTCCTGCGTGGCCAGAATGCAGCAAGCCGCCTCAGCCGGGAGGGCAGCCCGGGACGAGCGGCGAGGGCTCGCCCTGTGCTCGACTGTCAGTGGTTTTCATCCGTTGCTGATCTGAGGAACTTTACTGAACCTCCCGGGGCAGCTCGGTGGCCCACGCTGGCCAGCACCCATGGGCATAGGAGTTGCCTGCCCCTCCTGCCCTCCCTGCCCTGCAGCGAAAGACCACTGAAATCTGGCTGATTTCAGAAAGTGCTGATTCAAACCTCTGCTGGGCTGCCACGGGTCAGGAGGGCTCGCAGGTCAAATCCTCTATTCAGGCAGGAACTGTAGGCAAAGATGCCTCATGGAGAGCTTCACTGGTGTTTATTTATTCCAGAGCCCCCTTTTTACCCAAAGCCCTTGAGCCGTGCTGGTGGTTGCTGCCCTGCTGCCCCGCAGACATTGCTGCTCAGCTCTTTGACTTTATCCCTCCTAATTTTACAAGAAGTGACAGTAAATCTATCCCGTATGCACAGGACCGTGTGGGGTGTTCAAACAATCATTCTCATCCAGATGTGTTGATAGCTTTGGGGTATCTCCTGACAACGTGCGTTGGTGCTGGATATATTACGCCGTTAAAGTTAACGTTCGGAGTCTGACATTCAATCCGCAAGAGCAAGCGAGCGT
>NW_010550398.1:0-231 GCF_000687285.1 Phaethon lepturus | reverse complement strand
CCTCTGTCCAGGGGCTCCCGAGCACATCCAAGGGTACCTATACAGCTGTCTCCACATCCAAAAAGCCTGTTAGCCTGGAGGAGGAGGAGGGGGAGCGAGGGGATGTGGCGGAGGAAGATAAGGCCGGGGAGCGGAGGATTTGCGGGGACTTAATGGGCAGTGAATTGGCATTACGCCCCGGCGGGTTCTCATTTCGCTGGCTCTGTGCTGGCTCATCCGCACCCCAGCGCG
>NW_010550397.1:0-251 GCF_000687285.1 Phaethon lepturus | reverse complement strand
CCAGCCTGCCCCATAGCCCGCCCCATAACTGCCCCATAGCCTGCCCTATAGCTACCCCATACCCCTGCCCTGTCTGATAACCTACACCAGAGCTGCCCCATAGCCTGCCCTATAGCCAGCCCCATAGCTGCCCAATAGTTACGCTATAGTCTGGTCTACAAGCTTTTCAATAACCGTCTCAGGACATTTGGCTGCCCCATAACGAACCCTATAGCTACCCCACACATATAGCATAGCCAGCCCTATAGCGA
>NW_010550396.1:428-636 GCF_000687285.1 Phaethon lepturus | reverse complement strand
GCCTACAGTGCTATATCTCTATTTTAAAGCACCCACACCTACACATCACTCACAGTGGGCTCTGACTAATATTTCATCCTTCAAATCATCTTTGGCACGCTTCAAAAACCAAAGCTCATCTTTATTTGGGAGGAAATCAGAACATTTTGGCTCAACCGCCAGCAGCGGAGGTGGCTGGGGGCGGGGGGGGGGGTTCCCCCCCTTCCCC
>NW_010550396.1:0-273 GCF_000687285.1 Phaethon lepturus | reverse complement strand
CAAAAAATAATAATCGTAATAAAATAAAATCTTGCAATGACTCCAGCACTGTCAAGTCTGTCTTTGCTGTGGGGAAAGCTTTTTCGTGGGGTGGACAGGAGGGGAATGAAGTGGGTAAAAAAGGGGTGTGCGGTCGGATTTGTCCTTCTCCCAGCTGGGAAATGGCACCTGAAAGGTGGGGAGGGTGCAAATCCCTGGTCCTGGGCTCCAAAAAAAACCCCTCTCCTTGCTCGGGCCAGGCTGGAGCTGGGGCAGGGTCGCCGTTTTGCCCCC
>NW_010550395.1:474-707 GCF_000687285.1 Phaethon lepturus | reverse complement strand
TGCCGTTACCTGCGGCACTCGGTTCACAGCCTGTTCACCTTAATTGCAGCAGACGCAGACCTCGCTGGGGGCTCGGACACAGGGACTGGGACTAAGTGATGGTCCCAAGCTCAGGAGATCTTTCCCCCTTAACCAAACTACCCTTGTGCTTTTGGGCATGGGGCGAGCGGGCGGGTGGCCTCCCAGCGCCCCAGCACGCAGCCACCCTGGGCTGGCAGCCTGACAAGCACCGG
>NW_010550395.1:0-318 GCF_000687285.1 Phaethon lepturus | reverse complement strand
AGGCCCCTGGGAGCCCTCAGCTGGGTGCTTCGCTCCGGGGTGCTGCAGGAGGGTCAAGCATCCTCCCGCTCCGGCACCACACCATGGACCTGCCCCACCCATCCTCACGCCGCAGGGTACGGAGAGGAGGCGGGGTGGTGGAGCAGGGGCCGTCTCCTCCTCTCCATCCCTCCAGCAGTATCCCTGTGCTGTCGCTATCCTGTTCCTCTCCTTCACAACCCCAGGAGACAGGACACTCTCATCCTCCTGGCCAGGCCATGCTCCGGGAAAGGGTCCTGCTCAGCAGAAAGGCAGAGCCCAGCCTCCGGGTTGAACCTG
>NW_010550394.1:2438-8209 GCF_000687285.1 Phaethon lepturus | reverse complement strand
CAGGGAGGGAGGCTTGCCGTGGAGGATGGCCCCCAAGGAGAAGGGCGTCCCCAGGGTGGGGTCCAAAGGAAGGAAGTAACCCCAAGGGAGGGGGGGGTCATCAGGGGAAAGGGTGCCTCGAAGAAAGAGAGGCCCCATGGGAAGGAGGCCCTATGGGGAAGGGGCCCCCCAGAACACGGGGTCCTGCTGACACCCATCGGGGATGAGGGCTGTGCGGTCCCTGGCTCTGCGTTCCACCGAGGTCTGGACATGGGGGTGGTGCGTCACCTCCTCCGTCACCCCCAGGGTGAGACCGCCGGGGGCTGCACTGTGCCGCAGCCCTGGAGGATCTCTCGGATGTCCCCAGATCTCGCGTCGTCGCCGAGAAGTGGCTGATGGGGAACAACGAGAAGGTCCTGCTCGAGCGGGGTTGCTCATCGTCGTCTTTTCTTCCAGGGGGATTACACCTGCACCTTCACTTACTCAGCTCAGGGAGGAACGAACGAGGTGAGTTGGGAAAACCTTCAGGCGTTTCCCTTCCGCTCAGTCCCTACAGCTGCACAGAGTGAGAAGCTTTTCAGGACTATTTCATCTGTGATGAGCTGATTCCAGGGACCAGGAGCTGTGAGGAAGCGTGGTTGCACCATTGCCAACGCTGTATATTCGCAAAAGTAACTTGTTGGATTTGCTCCCTGAAGGGAAGCGTCCTTCATGTGTTGCAATGATGCTGTGGTTCGTGAGGCTGTGACATTTGTAAGGCTTAACAAATCTCTGGGCTGAATGTCTCTGGAGAACAGGGAATGACATTTTCATACCCCGGTTGGTAAGGGAGGACCTTGTAGGAGTAACTCCTGCATTCTTTAGGAGGCTTGAAGGTTCTTTGCAGCTTGTGTTGCTGCCTCGGTAAGTGCTGTGCAGATACACAGTTTGTACTTTCTTATCTGCAAGTCCTGTTAAAATCGGGTCCTTTTCTTTTAGCGCAAAGGGAAATGAGACTTTAACTCCTTTCTGTAACTGTACTAATGAGATTGTGGAGACTGGAGGGCAACCAGGCCTTGACCTGTGTGACACACAAAGTAAAAGGGGCCATCAGCAAGTGTTGTGTAGTTATGTTGTGTTATTTTAGAACAGTTGAAACTCGTCATGCCTGCAGCTGGGAGGGGAGGTGACTGGCCTCAGGGGTGAGCGGGGAGCACACGGCTCTCACCCACATTAACTGTTTGAACCTTTCCCCTCTGCAGCAATGGCAAATGAACATTGGAGTCAGTGAAGACAACCTGCTCTTCTCCTGCTCCGTCTGGAGGTGTGTTCTTCAACCCCAAACTCTCTGAGGCAAAAGCAACCATAAGGCAGGTGGGATCTGGGCCAGGGACCCTGCCTCCCAGCTGGCTTTGCCTCTCTGCAGGGCAGCACCGGAGGGCTTTCCCCTCCCGAGACACTGTGACTCTGGGTGGGCTGTTTAGCCAGGCGGTGGTTTATAAATGCTGTGTTCCCCCCCTCCACCTTCCTCACTCAGAGCTACAAGAGAGCCGGAGGTGGCTGTGGAGGGAGGGAGCCATGAATCCTGGGCTCAAGAGCCATGAATCGTGAGCTCATGTGCACCTCCACCCTCTCTGCCAATGTCAAAGACACTGATTTCTTGTTTCAGGCCTCAAGGGAAGTCTTATCTCTTCTTTACCCAGTTTAAAGCTGAAGTGAAAGGAGCCAAGATAGAGTATGCCATGGCTTATGTAAGTCCCAGCTGATTACTTGGAAGCAGGCATGTGGGAGGCTGCTATAAAACATGAATTGGACATGGAAAACATTCATTAGACATCTGTGCAATAAAATGCACTCCATCACATCCCTAATTAGAGAGTGGTGGCAGTCAGGAGAGTGGCTGCAGGTAGGCTCTCCTGCGCCATTTTATTTCTGTTCCCTCAATGCCATCAGTTTGCTGCTGGCTTTGCTGGCGTCGGTGACTCCAAAAGACACCACCCTGCCAGAGTGCACTGCACAAGGGGAGTCTTGGTTTTCCTCAACAAATTGCATGTGACAAAGTAAATAAAACCTCTGATGGTGCTTTTGTCTGGTTCATTCTTCCATTTCCCAGTCTTCCGTGGTGAGGCTTTCAGTCACCCGAAGGACACAAGTCCATGGTTTAATAAGAAATGGAAAAATAGCCAGAGATCTTCCTTCAGATTTTCTTTGTGGACTTAATTCTTTTGCTCCATATTAAAAGAACAAATCTGTTCTTTTTAAAAATGTGCTGCTGTTTGTTTGTTTGCTTTAAGTAGTAGTACAGTAGCTTCTTGGATTGCCTCAACTGCTTAAACCTTCTTCCTTCCCATTTCAGTCTCAAGCTGCGGGTGGACAAAGCGACATCCCCTTAAAACAGGAAGAATTTGAAATCACCGAAACAACAGGTCTGTGACAGAGAACTATGTGAGAAAGGGGCTGGCGGGGGAGACAAAGCTGGCTGTCTACCAGGGGACGAGTATTTAAGCTTAATGCAGATAGGTGACAATCTATAGGAGGACAGTGCATGTTATCCAGTTGGGGGTATAGTGTTCTTGATCCATAGCTGCCAGCAGGATTTTGCAGGTCCCGTTCCAGTGTAAATGTTAAATTAGCATGGGGGAAGAACGGGTTTATCACAACATGCTTGTCGCGTGCATAAGAAGGAAGTGCAATGCCCGACTTGCTGGCTTTATCATCCTGGAAAGGAACCAGCAGGGCTGTTTTTGTTCATGCCTTACCATCTGTTTATCCTGTGCTTGTTTTCTCTCTTTCTAGTGTCTCACAGAGAAGGCAAGTTCCGTTTTGAACTGTCCAAACTCATGATTGTAGCAAAAACGCCTCGTGACGAGCTGTGACCCCGAGGCCAGTGTTGGGCCGAGTGTTTTGGGTGGAAGAGCATGGCAGATAAAGAGGATTACGTGTTAACTGCGGGTTTTTTTTGGTTGGCCAAACCTTTTATGTTTTCCATATTGAAATGTGCCAGGGTCCAACACGAGTGGGGCTTGGAGGTGTTAAGACAGATGCATTCTGTCTTGTGTCAGAGTAACAATGTGCTTTGCAGCTGGAAACCTCCTCTGAGACTCCTGATCTGCAGCCAGCCATTCTGTCTCCCGCTTTCTGCTTGGTTGATCTGCTGAATATGGTAAAGCTCCCCTCGAACAGGGGCTCCTTATCTCCCTTGCTAGGAAGAGCAATGCAGAAAGATAAGTGGCTGGATTTAAACACAGTTTGCTAAAGGAAAGTTCTTAACTCTGTAGTCTCTAGAGGGGAAACAGGATTTCTCTCTCTGCAAGCATGACAGGAGGAAATAATTAAATTGGGTGGGAGGGGGAAGGAAGAGATAGAGTTGGCCAAAGCTATCTGACTCCTTGTTGAGTGCGGCTACCGAAGACGATCGCTGGCTTCGCTGGGGAGGATGTTCTGGACCTGCCCTAGTGCAGAGCGCGGGTTGAGATAACTTGGCATGGGGAAGGCAGAGCTGCTTATTCTGACACAACCCAGGAATCAATCCAAGCAACACTTTCATGTCTCAGTATAACTGCAGGACTATTTTCTACGTACAGAAGTGATTTTTTTCTTATTTAGAATAATAGCAGTGAGGGAATCTGAAATTCCTTTCCTGTGTAAATACAACACAAATAAAGAAATAAAGCATCGTGCTCTGGCCTGAGTTTGCTTTGCTCTGTGACTCCTGCCTTCTCCAACTGGATGCCCAGCGAGTGGCGTGACCTTCGGCGCTTGCTTGGCCAGGAGGAGCCGAGATTTCGCGCAGGAGGTTGGAGGCTGCAGAGGGTTTACAGGGATTCTGCCCACCCAAGAGGAGTCCCGGCACATGAGAACAGGGCTCCAGCCGCGAGTTTGCGTAACTCGGCACTATCATCACGAGTGCTTTTGGTGAACGGTGATGGTTGTGGTTGTTGGTAGCGGCTTTGCCCGTTTGGGGGGAATTCCCTGTTTTTTGTCAGTCTGAGGGTGCTTTGCACTGGAATTTTACAAGCTCTGTTTTCCAGGCTGTTCCTAAATGCTTCTTTCTTCTGCTGTGCAGCTCCTTCTTGGATCTGCAGATACCTGCAGGGCCCAGGAGTGGTGCTGGGTGGGGAGGTGCGTCCCCAGTAATGCTCCTACCTGAGCTCCGAGCCGCACGTGCGGTGCTGGAGTTGCTGGTCTCTGGCCTCTCTCCCTGTTTAACCAGTTGCTTGGAGGGAACCAGTTCAAAGAGAGTTGAAGGGACTCATTTCCCAGACCCGTACAGCCAGAGCTGTGATGGGAAACCCAGGCCATAAAATGGCTCTTCTAGCAGAGAGTGTGCTCTCCAGGGCTTCACCCGGACAAAAAGGCAAGAATGTGGGAACGAGGCGGGTGTTTGCCACGGGGTGCAGGGGAGAAGCTGCAGATTAGGCACCTGTATGCGAAGGAAAGCTGGTGCCAGGCGTTCGGTGGGTTAAGCGTGGTCCTGGGGTGTACGAAACCCTGGGGACAAAGGGAAGAGCCGTGAGTCGGGGCTCATCTGAGCAGAGATGTTTCATGCAATTAAGCAGCATCTTGCAGCATCTTGACGCCGACACGCACCTCGAGAACGGAACAGCGAAGCGTTTCTGGCTGTCAGCGCAGCAGCCGCCGCGGCCGTCAGCTCCGTTCCGCTTTGCCTGCTCTCCGCATCTGCCGATAACTCCACCGAGCTCTTTCCAGCTCCTCTTCGGCACGTACCTGACAGCTGCCATGAGCCCACGGAGGGGAACGGGAACGTCTGTTCTCAAATGCCGCACGCCAAAGGCCGACTTCACCCTGCCCTCTCCGAGGGACCGACGCCTCGCTGGATCTTGGCCGTGTTCTCCGTGCACGCCTGTAAGTGTGCTTTACCCCCACCCCGAGCTGCGTCGCGCGATTAAATTAGCTGCGATAGTTGGAGCCCGGCCTGTGAAATGACAGAGATAGGGGCTTTATTTCTTTTATTTAATCTTTAAGGATGAAAGTTATCAGCGCCTCGAGCCAGCGGTGGAAAGGGAGCAGCGAACAGGAGCCGTGGAGCTGCTTTCCGCCCGTGAGCGTTGGCAGCCTCCGTGCCTGGAGACATCCCCTGGAACAGGAGGCACAAGAAGGTCGCGGAGATAAGGCCGGCTGAGACCGTGCGGCGTCTTGTGTGCTAAAAGGGCAATTTTCGGTGTTCAAAGCCGAGACCAGCGTGCTGGAAGCGGGCCATGGCTGGTGCATCCGCGCTCTGAGAGCACGCTGCTTTTACGACACGCCTGCATTGAATTCTGCAAAGTTGCCCGTTGCTTTCTGCTACCAGGGTTGTGCTTTTTTAGCTCCCGCTGTGCAGCGAGGGGACGCGGCGATGCAGAGGAGCACGCGTGGGTGTCTGTGTGGGAGCAGGATTTGCTCCCCCCGGGACCCCGGAGCTTTGCTATGGGTTTGTGCTGGGTTTTGCACCGCGTTTCCTCCCACCCGTTCAGCGCTGGCCATGCCACGGAGCCGGGGCAGCCTGGCCACAGTGATGCCGGGGGATGGAGAGTAAAAACCCCGGGTTGCGGAGAGAAGTCGCCATTTAAAAGACAAAACCGGCTGCCCCAGCGCTCATTTTATTGCTGTCGGCCGCCTTTGTAATGACCACACGGAGCACCCAGGCCAAACAGGTGAGTTTATTTAAATAACTCATCAGGGCTACAGAGTTTGCTAAAAAATAACAACCATAACTCAGTGGAGGACACATAAAACATAAGAAATCCTAGGGAGAGCCTTGGACAACCACCAAGGCAGGCGTCACAGCCTTCACAGTGGTACTGCTGCGGGAG
>NW_010550394.1:0-2427 GCF_000687285.1 Phaethon lepturus | reverse complement strand
TTGGGTCTTGGATGAAGGGGACTACCTGGGATGCAGGGAAGGAGCGGGTCCCTGCAGCTCCCTCCCTGCCCCGAGGGACAGCCGCTCGCCCAGGTGAGGTGGGATCCTTCCGGTCTCAAGGACTTGTCTTTTAGGAGGCCAAATCCTCTGTTAGCCTACAAGGTGCAGAAGCACCTTCCTACCCTGGGCAGCAGAAGCCTAGACCATGATTTGCTCCCACCATGTCATGGAGCTGCTGAAAGACAACCATGGGGCTCCACAACCCTCTGGTAACAGGGTCTCAACAACCGTTCATCCAACCAACTGCCCACCTGCTCAGAACACCTTAGAGGTGTCACACGCTGTGAGTCTTTGGTTTGTTTTTTCCCCAGAGGGGTTACAATGGAGTTCAAGGTGAGGAGCCCAGTTCCTTGGACTCTGAGCTAAGAGCACTTGGTGGGCAAAGGAAATCAAACTGTACAGCAGGGGCCCAGAAGCCCAGGATCACCTGCAAAGGACTCGGTCCAGCGCAGGGTGGGCTTGCAGACCCCAGGCAAGGGTTAGACAAGGTCAAGAGTTCAGTCTTTCACAGAAACGAGAAGAAGGTGAGTGAGCACTACAGAGAAGAGGACATCAAGCCCAGTAATGATCAAAACAGGCGTACGTCCTGTCCTCGGTCTCACAGGAGGCAGAGTCCAGCATTCGCTGCTGATGGCCCATCTTGGCCAACTTCATATGTTGTCCTCCTCCAGCATCTTGTTAACCCCTTCGCAGATCCTCTTCAGGTGGGTGCGGTAGGGCTCGGACGGCCCATAGAGAGCCGAGAGGAACTCATAGTCCGCAAAGTGATTGAAGACGTGGTTGATACGGGAGTGGGATTTGGCTGTCAGATGGCCATTGACAGCCTGGTGCAGCAGGTCCCGGCACTCCGTCAGCACACCCGACATGACCCTGCGGTCGAAGGTGAAGTCTATCTGGTGGAAGCTGACGGCTGTCATGGCCAAGGTATGCACCTTCTTGCGGAAGCGTTCCATCACCAGCAGCTCCTCGGGGTTGAACTGCCCGTTGCGGTAGAGCACACCCAGCTTCATGACGATCTTGATGAGGTTTTTGATGATCTTCTGGGCCTCTTTGCGGTTGTGGGTGTACTCCTTGGTGGCCCGGTAGAGCTCGTCCAAGATCTCGCTGCTGGTGTCATCAATGAAGACGTTGGCTATAGTCTTCGTAGCCATCTTGCTCAAGAGCTTCTTCTGGGCTTGCAGGGCCAGGTTCTTGGTGCTGAAGGTGTCCATCTCTGCAGGGGGAAGAGACACACACAGTTCAGCCCATGCCCTGGATCAGTCCCCGTTTCCTCCCCTCTCCACGCAGCCTTTTGGGAGGAGGAAGAGCATCTCGGGCCAAGGCAAGACTGAAAGGAGCTCCTGGCTGTCAGGGCAGGTGAGAGCTGAGCTCACGCCCCGGATTTTGTTGGTGGGATGAGTTATGGGGTGTTCCCACCTTCCTTCCCCCGAACTCTGGGGAGAAGCTACAGCGTGACAGGCAGCATCAGAGGCGAGCAAGGTCTCCATACCTGAGCATTGCCCGTGACCCTCCATCCCCGTCTCCCTCCTGCGACTGGCACCGCCCTCTTCCCCGTGCAGGAAGAACTCTTGCCCCATCATTTTAACATTTTTCTTCCTTAAAAACCTGACTCATTTCCTGCAGGGTGAGCTGGGGACAACCCAGGTGATGGCTGAGTCACCCCCCGCAGCCGGCACAGCCACGTGCTGGCGTACAGCCCGGCGCCTGCCGAGGCCAGGACGGCACGGCTGGGGACTCGACGCCCGCCGACGTGCGCTGAAACGGCTGGTGCTTCAGCACCCACCGACGTGCGCTGAAGCCCTTCTCCCCAGCGCTGCCCGCCCCGGTCCATGCTGTTGTCCTCAGACTCATTCCGCCGCTGGCTCAGCTTCCTCCGGAGCCGGCACACGGAGGTGAATAATTCAGCGAGCCAGAAACCTCACCCTTCGCTCACCTACAGCCCGACTCCCCGCACCCCCACGGGGCCAAATCCATCATCCCAGCAGCTTACGGCTTTAAAAACTGCCGCGAATGAATAAAATGCCACCAAGCCCGGAGACGCATCTTGCCCCGGGAAATCACAGCGCTACAAATCACGGGCAGGCGAGAAGAGCACGGTAGCAACCGGCTCCCGCGCCGGGATGGATGGGCAGAGGTGGCGGTTGCTTATGCAAGAGCCTGCACGTGGCACGGTCAGCCTGGCAAAGCGAGAGCGGGGAAGGGATGGGATCGCGCTATAAATACATCACTAGGGAGGGGAGAAGAGCTATTCGAGCTAAAGGATGCTGCTGGCGTGAGAACGGATGGGGATAAATCGGCCATGGATACGCAGGAGAGTTAGAGCTGGGGTTAGGGTTATTCTAGCGCAGAACCGAGTTCGTCCTCAGC
>NW_010550393.1:0-1562 GCF_000687285.1 Phaethon lepturus | reverse complement strand
CTCCGCAGCCGTGCCGCCGCAGGACGAAGGCCCACGCCGCGCGGCCTTAGGGCAGCTGCAGGCAGCGAAACGAGTCAGTGGCGTGAAAATAGAAGTCGACCCGAAATCTGAAATACCTACACCCTCGGGCAAGGCATGGATAAAAAAGGGGGTTAAATATTGGAATTGGTTTTCAAATGTCCAGCCGTTGCCCCCGCCCGCGTATTACCTGTACCTGTGCCAGGAGGTGGGTCAGTCACCCGCCGCCTGCGGACGTGCCCGAAAACCCTAGAAGACGAAGCGTCGTTCGTTTACTCACTTCGATTCTCAGTTGATCCGCCTGGTTCTTCTCAAGGTTTTAAATTTTATGTATTTTGCAAACCTTTTGTTACCTGTTTTTAAGTACGTACCGCTACCTGAAGAATCACCTGGAAACATGAATTAACTGCAATAATACAAAAGGCAGAAAAGTGTTTCATAATTTTATTGGAGCGGTTTCAACGTGAGGTTGCTAGGTGCAGTGCCAGTAACGCTGTGGCTGCAGTGCTGCTGCCACTAAAAATAGTCACAACTTAAAAAGCCATGCCTAACAGTGAATGTACATGCAAACAACCCCGTGCTTTACTAAAAACTAGAATCTTTCTATTCGTTAAACTTATAGACAAATAAAGGGGATTTTTCACTACTATTTAGTTAAAGCGGTTACATAGCCTGAGTGTAAATACCAAGCAGCGCTGTCTCTGCAGATATTGCAGTCAACTTTCACTAGTGTTTACACAAAAATTGAACTTACTCGACAATATCAAAAGCACAGTACAATAGAAAAATAAACATTGCCACGTATATCCTTGAAACGCACTGTAATTCACAGGCACGAAAGAAGTAGTGGTTTTAATTCGCAAGTCAAATGTCTTCAAAGGATTTGAAATGAACGTGCCGCATCGTCAGGCCCCAGAAGTACTGTTCTGGGGTAGATTCTGATTCGGTGCAAAGCACCCGAAAGTAAAAAAAAAATACAGCAAACGTAAGCAGGGTGAAACGGCCCTATTCAGGCAGCTATAGCTCTCGTGGGTTTTTTTAACGTTAAGGGCTTTTCGCCTCGGTCTAGACCAACCTCCACCCGAGGGCCGGCACCCCCGCAGCTCTGCCCGCACCGACCGCGGTTTGCAACCGGCGGCCGCCGAACGCGGCTGTTCAGGAGCTTGGAACACGCTTTTGGTGTTCAAATTCAACCTCGGGGCTACCGCTTCCTTCAAAAATGTTACCAGCGGTGGAGACCAACCCCTGCAGGTGACAAATACGACTGCGTAGGCTTGAGCAAGAATAAGCCTGTCGCAGAAATAAGTAATAAATAAATACCTGTGTTAAGACATGTCACTTTATTAATTGTCCTGGTCCACTCTGAAGACAAAAACTAGTAACAATTTAAAAAAAAAAAAGAGTCCCAGGAGGGCGATTAGCAGGTTTTTGCCTCCCGTCACCCCCGGGGCCAGCGGGTTTAACTGCTACAGCCCCGACTTCCCCGGCGGGACTGTCTGTGGGCGGCAGCGGGGAAGACCAGCCCTTTCCATACGGCGCTCTGC
>NW_010550392.1:0-3636 GCF_000687285.1 Phaethon lepturus | reverse complement strand
CCCGCCCCCTCTCCCCCCGCAGCTGATGGCGTTTGTGGCGGAGGAGAGGAAGCGCTACACGGTCTATCCGCCCCCCGACCGCGTCTTCACCTGGACGCAGATGTGCGACATCAGGGACGTGAGTAGAGCCGCGGGGGCACCCATGGGTGGCTGGGCTCCGCGGCCGCCCTGCGCCGTGCACACTGGCTTCTCTTTCACCTCCGATGCTGCAACGCGGATTTATTGCTTTATCACCTTCACCGGCTGCGGAATTTCCCTTCAATACTTAGATAGACTTTTGACCTTATTTCCAGTGTTACCAACTTAATTTTAGTGCTTGATATTTGGATGTCATACATCTCTTCGTGTTTGTTTTTTTTTTAAATCCATCTGTGATGGACTATAATTAAAAAAACAGTGTTTAATGCCATTGCTAATAAGCTGTGTCAAAAATACTGCAGCAAGCGTGGCATAAAACTAAAATGTGAGGAAATCTACTTGGAAAATACCTTCACAAGGTGTTTTATTGTGGCTCTTTGAAAATGTTGGTCTTCTGCACTCAAAATATCTTTGTACTCTTAGCAGCAAAGCTGTGTGATGTTAGTCCTTGGTGTTAAAGAACACAGTCCCCACCGAACTTGTTTATAACGAGACATCAGTGATTTAACTTCGGTTCCTGGGATGGGATTTTTTTTTGTTGTTTGGGGTTTTTTTTTTTGTCTGTGTTTGTTTTAGGATAAAGCTCACTTATAAGCCTTTTTCCGCCTCTTTTGGGAATGATACTGATTCTAATTCAGGGCTAACAAAGGTCTGCTTTCAGGTGAAGGTTGTCATTTTGGGACAAGATCCGTATCACGGACCTAATCAAGCTCATGGGCTCTGTTTCAGTGTCCAGAAGCCTGTTCCACCCCCGCCCAGGTATGACGGCACTCCATTTGCAAAATCCCTTTTGTTTCCAGGTTGGTTGCAGTTCTGTGTGTTGCTCACAGCTGTGAGCCCGGTGATTGCCATGAAATGTTGTGACTACTTAAGTTGGAGTTGTGTGTTGCCTAGGAGAAAAGTGTGGGTAATTCTATGTAGTTTGGTGGTATTCCGAAGAGCGTGCTGGATGTAAATTTGCATTTTCAGTTGTGCTGAGACCTTCTCATTAAGCTTCTAGCCAGACACACAACAGGGAGTCCTTGCTGCCCCGCTTCTACAAATGACTTTATCTTAAATGATAAGATTAAAATCAATACTCTTCTTGTCTAGTGTAAGAGCAGTAAGTGGTGCTGTTTGTTTTTATCTTCAAACATGCATATTAAAATAACTTCTGATGGTTTTTGTTTGCAGTTTAGAAAATATTTACAAAGAACTATCTACGGATATTGAGGACTTCACTCATCCTGGTCACGGTGATCTAACTGGCTGGGCCAAGCAAGGTGAATTAATAGATACTCTATTAATGTGTCTGCTGTAGGTGATAAAAAAAGCCTATCTAGAAGACAGACCCATGGTTGGAAACACTCCATCTGTAAAAGAGAAATCAATTCTGAACGTCTGTTGCTTAGCAGGTTACCTTAGAATGAAAATTTAATTTATCATTTCTCGGGGGAAGCAGGAAAAAGTAGTTAACGCTTGATTTTTTTTATTTATTTTTTTTTATTTTGTTGCATCCTCTGTGTATCTGTGGTGTTTGCTAGGAGTGCTCCTACTCAACGCTGTCCTCACGGTGCGAGCTCACCAGGCCACCTCCCACAAGGAGCGAGGCTGGGAGCAGTTCACGGACGTGGTGGTGTCCTGGCTCAACAAGAACTTGCACGGGGTTGTCTTCATGCTGTGGGGAGCCTACGCCCAGAAGAAAGGCAGCTCCATTGACAGGGTACACGTTTCTCCTCGTCTCTTCCCCCTCACTAATTTTTTTCTGCAGCTGGGTGGACACTAGAGGGCACTTCCCTTACAGAATTGGGATTTTCTCCCTGCTTGAACTCTGCTGTCAAATTTAGTTGCCCTTCTGGTCCAGCTTAGCCTTTGCCAGAATTAAGCAACAGAAGTGGAGCAAGTATAACCTTCTCTTGTCAGGAAAGCCTCCAGCTGAGGACAGAACTGTCTTTTCTAGGAAAAGGCTCATAAATAAGCGTAAACTTTCTATTTAGGACTACAGCAGTTGAAAAATGGCCAGGGTATTACTGCTGCTTTACGTAGTCTGTCCTCCTTCGGTCAGTGGGATAAAAGTCTTGGCCCTCCTGGCCAGTTCTTTGGGTCCTCAGGCTGGTGGCTGAGGGGGTGCAGGGAGGAGATCACACCCGCTTGGTTGGGCAGAGGCAGCCAGCCTTGTCTTGGGAGCTGAAAACATGCAAATCTAACGAGCCGTTTCCTCTAACGCTCTACAGAAACGCCACCACGTCCTGCAGACGGTTCATCCCTCGCCCCTCTCTGTCAACAGAGGGTTTTTCGGCTGTCGGCATTTCTCAAAGACAAATGAATTGCTCAAGAAATCCGGCAAGAAGCCCATCGACTGGAGAGCGCTCTGAGCTGTGCGCAGAAGCTGGTGGGGTCTAATGGTTGGAAGCAGCCCCCGTTTCAGAAACGAGAGAATGCCTGAAAAACTTTTGGTGACCTGAGAATTGCTCTCTGGATGTTGATCAAGGAACAAATGACCGAACTTTCAGATGCCTTTATTTTTTTAATGGTTTTTAAATAGCAGATTGGAGTGTTACATGGAGAACTTCTCTGCTGTTTGAACAGGTCTCAACCTATTTTGAAGCAAAGGAAAAAAAATTTCTACATTAATTTGTGTTTGTTGTTGTAACGGGAATATATTTTCAGGCTTTTGTGAAGGGATGTCAATTCTTACAGGTGAAGCTCTTCAGCTTTTCTAAATACCCTGCCGTGCCTCCTCCCACTTCTTTGCCTCCTGCTGCTCAAATCCAGATTTCATGTTTGGGGGGTGTGGGGCTGACAGGCGAAAAGTCAGATGGTTTTGGGTTTTGCTTTTTGCTACAGACTACAAGATTTATTAGAAATATGGCCTGTATGTAAGAAACCTTGGCATGTAGAGACCAAGTGTGTTACTTGGTGTGTCCATACTCTCAAGATTTCAGGGTTAAACCCTCCAGCAGCCGTGGGGAGGCTGTGACTGAGGCTCTGATCGTGCTCTGAGGTTTTTGTTGGCATTTAGAGAGGAAAACTGGAAGTTTTTAGATTCTTACTGGGTGTGTTAATCACTTGGATGGCAGGTGAGCTGTGATACCATGAACTTTGTGGTACCTGCTGGTGGCAGCAGCGAAGGTTTATTCATCAAGGTCTGCCAATTGATGGGTTGATGGATGCAAGTTATTAAAGATCTTTTAAGATCTTAAAACAGAGGGATTTTTGTGCTTTGCCTTCACAGGAGCAAATCGAGGTTTCTGGCCACTGCTGGAAATAACTGTTGGGACATGAGGATGGAGACAAGGTTGGACTTGGCACTTCTGGGTTTCTAGTCCATCTTTGATTTCATAATTGCTTTAATGGAAGTGAAGTGCCTTCTTCCTTGGGAAATAACATTGGTTTTTACAGAATAAGGCTGTGAACCTTCCTTCGGTATTTGCTCCCGTAGGTAACACTAGGACAAGTGCAGTTTACACTTTCTGTGGCTGCGTTGTATTTTGCGTATTGTCCCCCGTGTCCCCCCCC
>NW_010550391.1:0-4080 GCF_000687285.1 Phaethon lepturus | reverse complement strand
TTTTGAGGGACACCCCACCCCGCGGGGCGGCAGGCCACGCTTTATCGCGCCCCCGCGCGAGCCAGCCGGAAAGGCTGCGGCAGAGGTGGGACGCCGGAATGATTGGTTGGCACAAGGCAGCGCTTATCTCTTTAAGAAATGGAAATGAGGTCTAATTAGCATATACTGGTTGCAATTAGCATATAAGTCCCGTTCGGGGACTTGGAGGAAGGAAAAGGACCAGGCAGCAACTTAATGGGATTTTATTAGACGAAATTAGCCACCACTGAACAGTCATAAAAATATCTAAGTTATTAGTAGCGCCGCAATTTACTGTGAGTGCTTCCCGGACATGCTAATGTCTATTGGAGCCGCATCGTGCCTGCTAATCACAAAAACAAACTGTGGGACAAGTATAATCTATCTGCTGTACGTTGTTATGCTATTGTAGGCACAATATGACAGCTTTATACAGATATATATGCGTGTGCGTGGCTTGGTTTGAGGGGTACATTTTTGCTAATGCCTTATGAGTTATGTAAATGGGATACGTTCGAGCAAAAATGACAAACTGGTCTCTAGAGAAACAATCTCACCTATAATAAGAGGGGGGAGAAGAGGAGGCTGAAGCATACGGCTTTTGTTGAGTCAGAATGAAATGCAAAACCCCTATAGTCATGGCAATCACATGCATTCAGAGGCCAGAAGAAAAGCCCTTCTGTATAAGACAATGATCTCTAGAGACAAAACGGACATTAAAAACCCCCACTCAAATATATATATTTTTAACACATTCATGCTTTCCTTCATCTTCCCACAGGATAGGTGCTCTTTTGAACAAGCACCAACTACAATTATCGACTTTAGGTGGGTCCAGTTATTGTCTCTTTCTCTAAATGCAATCAGCTGGGGGTGGGATGCTGTGAAAGTGAGGTGGTGAAGGATCAGCATTTTTAATTTATACTGAGAGGTCAGGCAGTCGGACCCAAGATAGCGTCTGACAGAAAGCTTGCTATGAAGACAAGAAAAAAATCCCAATTATAAGAATAACTATACTGCTCTAGCCAAGCTCCTTGCTCAGCGTTTGAAGAAAGAAGTGGTTCCTGCAAGTCTTTTCTATTGAACATGTACCAGCGTAGGACTTCTGGGCTGGATCCAGCAGAAACTTAGCTAACCAGTAGGTGTGGATGCTGGGAGTGGGATGGCACCAAGGATTTTCCTCTTTGTCTTTTTATGAAACAAGGTGGAATTATCCCAAACATTGCCAGGACCTGCACAAGCTCTTGACACCTGGTCATGGCTGTGTTTTCACTGCAAGAAGGACCAAAGGACAACCAGGGGGAATGCTGTAATGCACCTTTTAGGGGTCAGATTCCTTATGTTAATTTGTAAGTGGTGCTTTTTATCATATTATCTATGTAAGTTACGCCATAAAAAAGGTCAGGTTTGTCTCAGGTTGGCAAAAGAATTGTAGAGGCTAATTTAACACGAGCTATTAAGGTTAAAAAAAAAACAACAGATAAAAGTAATCTTAAATGGTTGGTATAGCTCACCTGGCCTCCCATTTTGGAGTAGGATTTGGAACAACTTCTGCATTTCATCTGTTTGATATGTTCAGAGCATGGTGAGTGTCTCTGAAATGTTGACTGTGGTGCCTGATGAGGAGGCCAATTTACATATTCTCAATTTAATCTAAAGTAGGTGCTAATTGATTACTGCTGAATGTCAGCAGGCTCTGATTATCTGTTCAAGATGCTCTGGAAAAGAAAAAAAACTACAACTCTGAACTGCAAGTGGGAAGGAGGGGAGGGTTGATTTCAGTATGCCAAGGAAAGTATGCTTACTCTTTTACCTGATATTATATAAAGGTTTTAATTATCTAGGCCTGAGGCTGTTGAGTGACTGCTGCTTTGTCATGTCCTTCCAAGGCAAATGAGATAGATACAGGAATGTCCTTGCTTTCTGTCCTGGATGATTTTTCTCAAACTAGACATCTCTTCTGCAGGTTTTTTTTTTCTCATCTCCTCCCAACCCTGTCCTTAACAGCTTCAGACTTCAACCCTGAATTTCCTTTCCCTGACTTTGAAGACACAGTATGAGGTCAGAGAAGGAAGGTCAGGCTCACATTTAATATACCGTGCTGGATTTCAGGAGACGAGCCATGAATCTCAGCAGTGATGTGATCTCTGGATTTGGGCCTGAGAGGAAAGCAGTCTGTAGCTGATCCTAGCTCTGCATGCAGCTTGGGCCAAATCCTGTATCTTCTTTAAATCTCAGATTCCTCTCTCATGACTTGACTGCCTCTTCTTTGTAGGCAGCAAGGACCATCTCTCACTATATAGTTGTATAGAGCTTATCATAAGAAAGCCTTGACACATAGGCTGATGTAATACTACTAACCAGACATTTCCAGTCAGGTGCATTACAGCTTTTTACTCTCATATCTCATACATTATTTTGGGACTCTCTTCTTTTGCTGAGCTTTTGGGGTTGGCTTGTTTGGTTTTGGTGATCTTCCTTATCTGGGCACTGAGCCCAGTTTGAATTTGTTTACATACTTTGTAGCATGCCAGATTCTGTACCTGGAGGTAGGGGTCTATCTGTTTTTTAAATAAATACCTTCACTCTGCATGAGGAATAAGTCACCACGAACAAAAATTTTAAAAAGCTGTGCTACATGTAGTGAGGAAATGCGCTCTTACCGTTTTCTTTTTTCTTTTTCTTTCCTTTCTGTGGCTGGCTACAATTAAGTAGCAAATTGCTGCTGCTTTGGATCACGGTAGGATTAATCAACAACACTCTAGCAAGGCCATTTTTGCCTGGCTCAGTCTTGGTATATGGGGCTATTTCCCCAGTATTAGTACGTTCCAGTTTAAATCTTGTCATGCAGAAAGCTTTTTCTTCATGTATGCTCTCCCCCTGTGGTTTCCACAGGAGCTCTTCCCTCCAGCTTTTCCAATTCAGCATTCACGGTATGAACTTGTGTGTTTGGGAAACTGCCAGGGGATGGGGAGCTGAGGCAGCAGCCAGTGCTGTGCGGAAGTGTTGTGTTTTTTATTTCTTTTGAGCAGTTAATCTCCATTAGATTGCCCGGCTCCTGTTACGCATTTCTGATACGGATAAAGGACTGCGTAGGAAATGCTGTCATTAAGAAGTTTCCCTTTCTGTTCGTGCTGTTAAGGTCTGAATGCTTGAACACGGTTTAGTTCTGTCAAGTAGTGGCTCTAAAACTATTTAGATTTTTTTTTTTTAATCCTGCAGTACTTTGGCTTCCTCCCATGCATGCATTTCTGATATGCTTTCGTCTATCCCAAACGCTCGCCTGCCTGCTTCCAGCTCCTTCCAGTCTCCCCTAGACGGAACAACCCATGTTGTCCCGTGCCCAGAAAAAGTATTGCCCCACTCCCAAGTCCAGCAAAGCCCACCTTGATCCTGTCCAGATCTGTGCCAGAAGCCTGCCCAGCAGCAGGTTTTCGCACCCCGTCTCTCCCTCTCTGCCTGCTCACCCCCTCCCGTTTGCCTCCCCAGCTCCCCGTCACACGGACCTGCTTCCACAGCTCCTGGGCGCTGGCTGCGGCGGCCTGCTCCCTCTCACCCCGTCCTAGCCCAGCAGGCCTGGGCTTTCCCCTGGGGACGCAGAATGCAGACGTTCCTGTCCCCGCTCAGCTCGGCAGGTGAGGAGGACGAGGCAGCCCTCGCGATGAGGGTACACCTCCACCCCAGTCGCAGCCCGTGGTCCCCCTCTCCTCCGGCTTCCAGTAGCACAAAAGCCAGACGGAGAGGAGAAGGCTGGGTACTGTTTCCCCAGTGCTTCTCCCCTTCTTTTCCCACCCTCAGCTCTCTACCTGCGCCCCGGGGTAACCCGCCCCCAGTCGGAGACCTGTGTCTTTAGGGGGCCCCCAGGGAAGGAAACAGGGGCCCGGCAGCCCTGGGTGCAAGGGCCAAATCTCTGGGTGGCCTGGGGAAGCCCTCGTGCTTCCCCGGCGTGAGCAGCGTGCTGCGCGGGCGCGAGTCCCACCTCCATGGCCTCTTTTCAAATACAGCAGAAAGGTGCAAGGTTATTTCCTAAAGCCATTTTCATACTTTCCTTCTGGACCTTAT
>NW_010550390.1:0-1999 GCF_000687285.1 Phaethon lepturus | reverse complement strand
CGGCAGCCACGCCTGTCCAGCCCGGCGCCCGGCCGCGAAACCAGCCGGAGGAGGGAGAAGAGCCAGGAGGAAACTAGCTCCTCTTCGGCCGAAACTGCCAGAAAGCGGCCGCCCCTCCGCCGCCGGCCGGGGGGCTGAGGCCGAGAAGTGGAAAAGCTTCTTCGGGACGACCTGTCACCTGCAGCTTTTCAGCGAGACGCCCCAAGACAGCCCGAGTCCCGCTTTCCCAACGGGCAGAAAACGATTCCCGCATCAGCTTCCCCCTAGGAAGCGGCACAGGGAGCACCCGTAGAAACACCAGATCGAGCGAGCCAAGCACAAAGTCAGAAATTCTTCGCTGCTTGCAATAAAGTTGGTCGCATTAACACGTTGAATAAATGTCGTGCAATGTTCTTTGCGTTATGACTTCTCCTTAGCGATGGGTACGCCCGTGACAGTTACTTTAAGAATTAGTAATCGGGCAGTAGATTAAAGATTCCAAGCGATTAAAAGCTTTGCTGTTTTGTTGGGGGTTTTTTTCTTAAAAAAAAAAAAAAAAAGCGTTGTTTGAAGTGAAGCTCAGTAAATGCGGCAAAGCAGAACATTTTGCCACTCCAGTTTATCTGCAAATAAAGGTCCTGATTACTAATACTTAAGTTACGGAAGGAGAAATTTGCTACTCACACACACGAAACCCCAAACTGTCAGATCAGTAGCATGCCAGCACGTTTGCAGTCGCTAGCATCCCTCCCATGTGCACATTTACTAAACGCAGGTTGCTAGCAGAGCTCGCTATACGATAAACCGTCCAGGTTTGAAATTAATAGATAGTTCTAGTGCGTCCCAAAAAGCAGCTGAACATCCACTCTTCACAACGTATTGGAGTGCTAGACGGAATGTAAAAACGAAGCTAAGAATTGGCAGATGAGATTTACCGTTCATATCTGCTACTTGATTTCTGGAGGGAACGTGGAAAAGACCTGACAAATACGTTTAGCGATTGATTCTCCCGTCATAAGGTACAAACACAAAAAGCAAGGCAGAGACAATGCCGAAATGCATTAAACCTTAAAATCGATTAAAGCCCGTCAGAAAATCTTTTAAAACAATACAAATTGTGGACTTTTGCGTAATATTTTATTCCAAAGGACACTAAATTTGCCGTGAATCTGCTGTCTTGTTCACCGACCGGTTCACAAGAGAAAAAAAAAAATCCCCAAAAACCACAACTTCTCCTTTGCAGTTACAGACAACTATCAGGAGGAAAGGACAGCGTGATGTGACGCCAAGTGTGAGTTAATGAATTTACGCCTCTGCTCCTGCAACAGCGAGCCCGGTCTGTAGCTCCCTAGTTGATGGATGCCCATTAATACACCTGCATTCCCCTCTCGCCCGTGGGGAGGAGGCATGCAGGGATTCAGTGCGGAGCGGCAGTTTTGCCAAGTCCTTTCGAAACGTCAATACCCTTCAAGTTACACCCAAAGGAGAGCGATTTTTCTTGATTTCCGAGCGTACAGATGACCGGGGAGGTTTTTCTGCCAGTAACCTTCTACCTTTCTATATGTGCCTGCGTGTGCGTGTGTGTGCGTGTCTGTGTATACATATCTATCTCCTAGAGAGGGATTAATTAGCCGGGTTTGAGCTGAAAGAGGCGGCAGTGACGAGCCCAGTGGCGATTGGCCGCCCGCCTGCCTGGCCCTGCCTTTATAATTTCCACACGAGTGCATCTGGGCTCTTATACAAACCAACAGCCAGCTTCTTCTGACATATACACACACACACACGGCACTTTTTTCCACCATCTGATTAACCACCCTGCACACACACAGTGATTACTACGGGAAAACATAAATAAATACGAAGAGGTTTTATTATTTTGACTACTGGAAGCCTCCGCCGTGTCTCAGTGCAACTTTTGTTTTTCTTGCTGCTGGGGAAGGTGCAGCTCTCGATGCTTTCCTCTCACTCACGGACCCTTTAAAAAAAGGGGGAGGAAAAATATCGCCCCCTCCAGTCCCCC
>NW_010550389.1:0-350 GCF_000687285.1 Phaethon lepturus | reverse complement strand
CCACGAAGCCGAAACCCGCTCATCCCCGAAATCCACGCCGGATTACGAGCCGCCGCGTCCCAACTCCAGGATCTAACACGTGGCACAAATACCAACCCAAGGCGCTAGTTCCCACCCTTGGAGCTGGCAGATCATTTCCAGGCTGGGCTGGGCTCAGGTTTCCAGGAGGGCACTTAGACCAGCTTAACGATTTATATGCCGGGCGGCAGCCCGTGCGCCCGTCCTCCGCTGGAAAAGCCACCCCGGCTGGATTCCTGCCTCTCCCCGGGGTCATCTCTCTGCAGATGACAAAAGCAATTAATTAAAACCATCCCGTGCTTTTGACGATCACCAGGGCTGGGGTCTCCACC
>NW_010550388.1:822-1105 GCF_000687285.1 Phaethon lepturus | reverse complement strand
CGCAGCCGTGCGAAGGCTGAGGGTGCACGTGTGCCCCGTGCGCCCGCTGTCCGTCTGTCCGTGGGCTGCGCCGCCCCGGTGACGCTGCCCACCCTGTTTAAACCAGGGGCTGCTCACCCCGGGCACCCCACGGGCAACAGAACAGGCAGCAGCGCAGGCAGCGACGCGGGCATCCTCCTTGCAGCCCTCCCGGCGTTTTCCACCCTCCCGTGGCACATCCGCCAGTCACGGCTCTCCGGGGGGGTCCCCACTGGCTGGCCCCCCGCTCTTGTATGAGTGGGCG
>NW_010550388.1:0-727 GCF_000687285.1 Phaethon lepturus | reverse complement strand
CCGCGGCCCCGGCCGCGTGGACAGGATCCGGCGGGCGAGGGAGGGGATAAACGCATCGATGCCCGATGCGTCGCGCTGCATTTGGCACCCGGATTAGTCCGACTCGGGTCTCCATCAGACCCTAAAAAAATAGAGCTTCGGGGCTGATTTTAGCCCGCGGTTTATCCACCGCAAGCCCAGGTTTTGCTCTTTCTCATCCCGCCCCCCGCCCCGCTACACTCTGATATCAAATAATTTTGATCAAAGCACGCAACTGGAAAACTCCAAAGCATCGTTAACAGCTTATTTTTCAGCTAGCTGGGTCAGATATTTGTCATCAGCGTGGCAGGACTGGCACTTTGTGCCACAGCCCTCCTGCCCGATGGTTGGCGACAGCCCGTCTTGCTTGTGAAGCCAATTAATCGCTCGGAAGATAAACCACCCCCGCTAATCTGCCCCTACTATTAGATGCTTTCTGTAGGAATTGGAGGTTTTATGGGAATTATTAAATGTGTGGATTAGCACGCTGGGAATTAAGGAGATTCCTCGCTCCCGCTTTACGTAAGGAGCCGCTTTTTTTTTGCGCGGCTGCGGGGGGTTAAAGGGCTTCGTGGGGTGACCGCAGCACCCTGAGGAACCCGTGATAGGGGCGAGGGGACCCTCGCCGGGGGATGGAGCCGGGGGGTCCGCGGCCGCTCAACCGCCGCCTCGTTACGAAACCTCTCGTTAAGGGTAGACCACTGAGCCA
>NW_010550387.1:0-200 GCF_000687285.1 Phaethon lepturus | reverse complement strand
CTAATTTGTGTGGCACTCAGACCAGAACCAGGTTAGGACTTACAGCAAGATGAAGTTAAAAAAAAAAACGGGGGAAAAAAAAGAGTATTGCCTTGTTCTTGCACTCATTCTGAAGTAAATTAAAGTGTGTTAACACAAGAAAAAGGATGAAAAATAAGGTGGTGAAGGGAGTTTCCTGAGAGCCGCTCAGGGGCAGTCGG
>NW_010550386.1:1216-8781 GCF_000687285.1 Phaethon lepturus | reverse complement strand
CAGCTCTCGCGCGTGTGGGCTCCTTCCAGGCTGCCACGGGTCATGTGCTCCCAGGCTTCTGCCGTTTCCCCTTCCTGCAAATCCTCAGGTCAAACGGTAGATGTGACCTTCAAGAAGGTTCAACCTTCTCAGGTCGAGTGGAAGCAGAAGGGGAGTTTTCTTCTATTACATAGCTTTATAACCACATGCGTCGCGTCGTTATCTCGTATAGCTTTCTAACAGCGTGCATCCTCCTGCAAGGGGACTGCGGCCATCTCGTTTCAGCCAATACTTTTAACTGCACGTTGGGTGCACGCATGGGCGCTGGGCATGCTGCCCCTAAAGCCTTCCCCCGCTTCCTTACCACAGGAATCCAACTCCGGAAAGTCCAGGAGCAATGGGAACAAGAGGCCAAAAAAGAACCCGTGGGCAACGACGTGGCGACGATCCTGTCCCGCCGGATCGCGGTGGAGTACAGCGAGTCCGACGACGACTCCGAGCTGGACGATAACGAGTGGTCGGACTGAGGGGCCGCGGGGCCGGGCTGGCGCAGAGCTCCCCAGCTCCGTACCAGGTGTGTATAGGCGCCTTCCCCAACCCTCGATGCCAACAAGCGCGGGCGGCCCCGCTCATTCAGGAGCTTTGCTTTTACACCGTCTTGACAACCCTTTGGGCAGCAGCAGCGCTGGTAGGATACACCTCGGAGGCAGTGAGACCAGAAATTAGCAGCACCTCCACATTTCACGACTTCAAAAATGCTCTCAAGGCAGGTTAATAGCATTACTCCAAATTTACACCCGGCGCGAGTGTGCTTTGCTAGAGAAGGGGAACCCGGAGGCCGTAGTGCTTTTTCAGCGAGATGTTAAACGTGTTAACTAGAAGCTCCTGGAGAAGAAGCCCGATTGCACAGCTGGGGTCACCACGGGCGCGCAGGGATGGCCGCGCGCTGGCTTTGGGGATGCTCTGCTGCCTGCGGATGTAGGATGGGGCAGCTCCAAAGGCTGCGTGCGGGCAGGAGCCTCCTTCCCCATGGAGCGATGCAGTTGCGTAGGGATGGTCACCATCGCGCTGTCACTGCTTGGAGAAGACCAAGGCGTTGGTGACCTGAGCCCCTTTCCATCCTTAGGACCAGTTTTCTGGGAGAAAAGGGTGAAGGCAAGGCTTGTGCAGCTGGCAGGGAGGCACAGCGCTTGTCCGGGCTTTGGAGGGTGCAATGGGTGCTGTCCTCATGGGGAAGGGGGCTCCTGGAGGTGTCTAGGGAGCTTCCCCAAGCCCAACTCTCCTTGGCCTCAGCCCTACACCATTTCAGTGTTATTTGAAAGAAAATTAGACTAAATGCTTCTTTTAGGTAAACTCTCAACTTGCACTTTGCAACCCCACAAACTGCGCCCGTACAATTGAGATCAGCCCCCCCCGGGCCTGATCCTGGCCCGTCCCTGAGCCCACAGGCTGGCCTAGGGAGCTTCCCCAAGCCCAACTCTCCTTGGCCTCAGCCCTACACCATTTCAGTGTTATTTGAAAGAAAATTAGACTAAATGCTTCTTTTAGGTAAACTCTCAACTTGCACTTTGCAACCCCACAAACTGCGCCCGTACAATTGAGATCAGCCCCCCCCGGGCCTGATCCTGGCCCGTCCCTGAGCCCACAGGCTGGCCCAGGCAGGGGAGCCCGGGGAGCTGGGCCCCCGCCACGGCGCTGAAAATACCGGTTTGCTCGACAAAATAGAGCATGGTTCATCGACGGCTTTTCACGCCGCTACAAAGGGAGGAGGCACGGGAAGGCAGAGAGAAGGGGTGGGGAATACTGAAAATACCACAGCGAGGAGCAAGAGCCTGCAGAGAGCTGGGAGAGGTTCCCCACCGGCAGAAAACGGGCCAGGACCAGTTACGGACTTGCCCAACATGGCGTCCCAGGGTCCTCTCTTGTGTTCCCATATACCACAAGTCCCCGGACGGGGGAAAACTGAGTCCCCACGCTGCATCTTTTCTGGGGAAAAGTTGAGCTCTGAGCTCACCTCCCCAGCTTTCCCAGGAGCCGCGTATGTGATGATGGCTACAAAAATAGTATTTTGACTATCTAGAAGTGACCAGACCAGTCAAGGAGATGGGAGGATGGAATGCAAAGGCTCAAAGGCTGATGCTTAAATTCACCCCGAGAAGTGCTGATGCTGGGCGATGCCCCAGGTATCCGCTCGCTTTCCGCCCCGGTGAGAAACCCTTTGTGGCGCGATGCGGCGTGACCCATGCCCAGCCTCCGAGAAGTAGCCCCAGGAGCCCTCCCTTCCCTCGACTGACACGAAACGGTCTCTGTCCCTTGAATGTGACACCTCCTGCATCCCCCACCCGGGCTGCGAGCTGTGGTGCCGAAGGGGGGCTTGCACCGAGGAGCAGCGCGGATGTGGGAGAGGGCAAGGGCGGTTGGGGAAGGGTTTAGGGGCCATGCCCCAGGGCTTGGTCCCCCCTTTCCTTCGGGAAAGCTCTCCTTGACGTCAGCAGGGCTGATTGTTGGAGCAAGAACTGCAAACAAAATCCTCGGATTTAACCCCAGGATTCCCCGTCTTGGCAGCGCTGGTGCCGTGTAAGCTGCTCAGGCGCTCACCCCACCCCGCCTGCCGCGGCGCAGCCTCTCCCCGCGGGAGGAAGACCCAGCGGCGTGGGTTTAGCTGTATGGGTCGATCCCCGTTCCCCACGTCAGCCTCCCGGGAGGCTCTGCGCCTCCCGTTTCACCGAGCTCCCGCTGCAGGCAGGGCAGAGCAGGCAGAGCAGGCAAGAAGCGGCCGGGCAATAAGACAGGCGGAATAGCTCGTCTGCAAAACCCAAGGGAAGAGGATTGACCAAAGGAGGCAGGGAGACATGTTGTCCGGCAGGTGACTAGGAAATCCCTGGTGCTCGGTGCTCAGCGAGAGCTCTCGGTCAACCCTCTGAGATGCAGAGAGGTGTTGGCCAAAAGGTTTTGGCCAAAGCCTGGCGTCTCCACCCAGGCAGAGAGCCCCTGCCATGCCCGCCACGGGCTCTCCTCGGCAAGGCACCTGGGGCTTGACCTGGAGCAAGTTCAGAAGAAAGGCTTGTAAAAATTCAGAGCAACATTTAAGAATCGCCGCATCGTATTTATTGTGGAGTATTATTAATATAGGTGCAATTGTCATACTGTTTGTATGTGAAATTTGGTTTATTTGGATAATTTATGACGAGTAATAACCCTTTGTGAGAGGGAGACTAGCAGAGGGCTGTCGAGAGGGCTACGGTGGTTGAAGGGCTGCAGTTGGCTGCGGGGACCCAGGTGGGGCTCGGGCAGAGCTGGGGAGTCCCACCGGCACACGAAGGCAGGGAAGAGGCTCTGGGACATGCGGGGCTGGCTCGTCCCTCAGGTCTGTGACTGTCCCAGTTCCGGGAAGCTGAGCCAATCCTGGTGGGAACTGGAGAGGAGCTGAGTGCCCCTAGAAGACTGGCTCTCTTCTTTTCATGCACTATTTGCTGTGTGCGTGTCACATGAAACTGTGATAATTCTGGTAGGACTTCATTGGTGTGTCAGGACTGTCCCCGTAGCCTCCCGCTTCCCTGTCACCTCACAGCAACTTTGCTGTGCTTGGGATTGGCAGCAGTCAGTCAACCCGTGCTACTACCAGAGTCAGTGCCGTTGCACGGCAAAGCGCTCGACAATCACGTATCTCAAGCCTTGCCTGCTCTGTGCACAGGCCACATCTGCAGAGCAGATGCACAGCCGGAAGCCTCAGGGGTGCTCACCCTTGTTTCCTCGTGCTTTTACATTCTTACACCATCCTCTCCTCCTTGGACATCCCAGCACATCCTCACCGTTTACGTTCTGCTCGAGGAAATTCCCAGCCCTCGATAACGCGAGCGCATTTCACGTGCTCAACTCCAAAGCAAGTCAGCAGGACCGTAGCCTCCTGGCATTGCCCGTTGCTTGAAGACATCATGATCCAGCTCTTCCAGGGATCTGAAGTGCTTCGGCTTCACTGAGGCTGTCTTGATAGCAGGGATGGTGTTGGTCCACAGGTGGCCTCTCCCCAGTAAGATGTCTACAGCAGAGCTCATTGGTCAGGTTTCTTGTGTAGCTGGTGGAAAAGCTCATTGCAGGGGGCATTGGACCAGATGACCTTTAAAGGTCCCTTCCAACCCAAACTATTCTATGATTCAAAGTAACCTATATAGTCAGTGTGGGCTGTAGACACCCATTTCTGGTCTAATCATGGTGCACCTTGCTCTTCCCAGCTCTCTCCTGGCAGCACCACAAGGCAGGCAAGCACATGGTGGCACCCAGAGCCCCAGTCTCGTCACACAGCCATTCCTGCAAGGCCAGCTCTGCTGGCAGGCCAACATCCTCAGTGCCTTTGCTTGAGGAGCTCAGCCACATTTGAGGATGACCATCTTTATTTTAGGTGCATTCATCTATTTTTTTGCCCAGGTGACCTATGAAATCCAACGCAAGTGACGCCAACTCCTTGGTCGGGCTGGGTTAGCTCTGCTGGAATTGGTTGAGCCATACTAATTACGACTGTCTCATCCATATGCTGCATACTCAATATTTTGTACATACGTGCCTATTTCCTCATACTCTTCCAAAAGTAGGCCATGCTGCGTTATACAACCTGAAATGCTCAAATCCCCACGTGGGCTCATATAAAAGTGAATATTTAAATATTTTATCTAGCTTGGCAGCCATTAAAAATACAATTCAGGTCACAGATGATTGAATTTCTCCTCTCTCAAGCGTACCAGAAGTGGGCTGAGGAGACTCTCCTGTACATTAAGGTCTCATGTTCCATGTCAGAATATGGCAGTGGCACTTCATTGCCAACGGGTAATCGCGGAGCGCCAAACACCTGATCAGCCCAACCCGTCTCCCGAGAGTTCCTCTTTCCATTCATATCTGCTTTCTCCTACTTGCCAGTTCACGGGCATAGATGAAAAATAACAAAGACGACTGCCAACGGAGGGAAGTGTATTCTGTGTGCGTACAAATGGATTGGACCAGAGTCAGGGGAAGAGGAAGTAAGCCAGTTTAGTCCTGCTTAGAGATATTAACAGAAGGCTATAGTCCTTGAGGTGTATCCAAAACCTCTTGGACATCTCCAGTTTATCTAAAAACAGACACTGTGGGGACCACTGCGCCCATGGTAGGCCAGTCATTGCCTGTGAGGGCCACATCAGGTGTGAAGTCTGGAATTGCTCAAGTTTCATGAAGGTTGGTGGAAGTCTGGCAGTGTTGCACCCTCAGAACGTCCTTGATTTTGAGTGAGCATTGGAGCTGGCTTTTGACACTTGGGTGGCTCTTAGAGGACCGGTGCCCTGAAGGAAGAGGGGACTGGGTAGTTTCTAACTTTCCACCCTGGCAGAGACCTAGGGAGGAGCGAGCATCACATCCTACGAGAGCTCCTGCTCTTGCAGCTATTTTATCCCAGGAGGGTTTTATTCTGGTGACAAATGTAAGGCTGAACACAGCTTCTCCAGAGAGCTCCCTTCACATAAGAGCTCTCAAACTTCCTCCAGCAAATTTTTCCATCTCCCTTTCAAGACACCCACCAGCCTGAACAGAAGCTTTGCAGGCTCCCCTGGGAACAGAGCCTGAATTAACACCTCAGTTTTAATAATAAATGGACATTGTGCTTGGAGGGAGGCAGGCTGTAGCACTGGCGGAGGTATTTTGGCAGGATGCTTTCCAGAGGTGCGTGGCTGGCTATTTCCTTGCGGATGGACCATCGAGCGCTGTGGGAAGTGCTCCCAACCATGGGACGCTGGCCAGGGGAGCACAGGCTGTTCCTTCCACCATGATTTCTGTAGTAGTAGTTATTATTTAGGGGGAAGGTTTCCTCAGCTGGCATGTCACTTCACAGATTAAAAAAAAAATACAAAAAGGCAAGGACTCTGTCCTGAGGAGTTTACAGTTTACAGCAAAGACCATATAACCTGCACTGCACTTTAGAAGCCTCAGATGCTCGCTCACCCGTGAATTCACTCTCAGCTGGGCAGCACCTTGAGGACTGTTGGCCCTTCCTTAGGTGGCTGCACGACCACATCCCCCCCGATGGCAGCGGTGGGGCTCTCCTGCCCCTCCACTATCCCCATGCAAAAGTGCCTGAGTAAAGTAAAGGAGCGCCGAAACATGCTGGTTTTGTCTCCCAACGGGTTGCCGTACCCTTTCCCAGTCCCCCCGCAGCCGTGCTCCTCTGGGGTGACCATGCACGCGATGGGAAACACCCGGGCGCGCCGTGGCACCTACGTAGAGCTGCCCGTGCGATGGCCTCCTCACGCACAGGACGTGTCCCCCTCCAGGCACGTACACCCAAGCCTCCACTTGGAAGTATTTCAATCTTTGAGAGTCAAAGGGTTTGGGGGCTTGGGGGTTTTTTTTGATGAATCTGATCTTCCTTTAACAAACCTCAGGTTTTCTAGGATCATTCACTCAGGCTCTGCTTTCTCCAGGTGACCAGTCGTGTCTGCATTTTGCTGAGGGAGGGAAAGAAAAAAAAAAAAAGCATAGTCAAGAACTTCAGTGAGGGGTTTGCCCCAAAACCCTCAGTACCATGCCCACAGGCAGGGTGGGAGGCGGACACCAGAATGTTCCCAAAGGAGGACACCATCCCGCTGTTGTCACTCGGGTGAGGCAGAGCCTGCAGCAAAGGATGGGCTCTTGCTGCAGGAAATCCCCAGGCAAGACCTGGATGGGACATGCTTGGCCACAGTGTCCCCTGAAGGCAATGTTGATGTGACATTATCAATATTAACGTCTGTCTTACATTGGTACGGGGCCCTGAGGCCCCAGACATCTCCACGGCACTACATGATGGTAGATCACTGATGCTTCGCCTTCCCACAGGTGCCACCTTCAGAGGAGCACCCAGAGGTCCCTCTGGAGTCTTTTGCTCTTAGCAGGAAGAGGCGTAAATCTGCTGGTGGCCCTTGCGTTTGGGAGCTCGTGAGCCCAAGAGTATGTGAAACGAGCCTTTTCCCTGCACGCCTCTCCCGCGGCGGCAATGCCACGGGCCAGCGTTAGCCCCGGGGGACGGGCAGCCCAATCGTAGCCCTAGCAATTAGCTGCGTAGAAGGCATTGAGAGTGCAGAGGGAAGGGAACAAAACCAAAAGGAAAATAACCTGGCGTTTTAGGCTAGTTATGCTCCCACCACTCCGTACAAGAACATGCCCAGGTAGGTAAATCCTGCTGCAGAGCAACGAAGGGCAATGGAGGAAATAAACCCGTCCTCCGCGTGCGTGTTGGACTAGGGCGTGAGGCAGGGGATCGCGTCGCGGCAGAAAGGAGTTGGATCGGATCTCAGGGAAGGCTTTCTCACGGGAGCGATGGAGAAACACTGCAACAGGTCAGAGAGGCTCTACCACGGGAGGTCTTTGAGAAGCAGGGAGGCAAACGCCAGAGAGGAGCACTGTCCGCGATCCTGTGGCGGGCCAGGGGCTGGTGGAGGTGTCCACGGGGCATCCCTTTGAACCCGGCACGTTTGTAGTTCTGCCTCACCCCCTCCTTCAGGCTGGCAGCCCCGCTCCTTGTGGCTCTCTCCCAGCAGGCTGCAGCCCCAAAGAACTGCCCGCCAGCCCGGGCAGCCCGCTTGTGT
>NW_010550386.1:0-1018 GCF_000687285.1 Phaethon lepturus | reverse complement strand
TCCCAGCAGGCTGCAGCCCCAAAGCACTGCCCGCCAGCCAGGGCAGCCCGCTTGTGTTCTCCCTTAGCCCTGTTGCCCCTTTTCTGGTGTTGGTGTTGACCCTCAAGCACAAAGAAAGATAAAAGGTACTGCAAAATAAACGCCTGAGAGGGAAGGATGCGAACTAACCGCAGAAAACCAGGATGCACAGCTATATTTCAAGAGTTAGAAGGCAGCAACTCCAGCAACCTGCTCCTCCAGATCGTTCATGGTCCACAGCCATGTGTAAACCATGCTGGTAGATGAAGGTGAATAATTTAAGAGTTACCCTTTGATTTGGTGTAGCTCAGTTGAGGACTTTAAAAGCAAACAAATAACCCCCCCCAAAACTAAAAACCAAACAACTTGCATATGATTTCCAGAAGGAAAAAAAAATCTGTTCTGTCTCCTTCCCCTGGACCTTGAGGGAAAGTCCCACACTGCTTCCCAGCTAGCGACCAAAAAACTGGAGCAGTTGCTGCCACCATAACCACTTCCAAAAATCAGCTCCAGGAGTTGCTGGTTTCCCGCCGGCAGCAGGCGCATCTTTGGCGCAGTCCTCTCCCAAAATCATGTTGTTATGAGCACCAACACCCTCCCTCACCACCACCACCACCACCACCACCAAAGTTCTTTTTATACTGAGATGTTTCAGGTCTACCTTTAGTTCTGGCCAGTTTTCCACAAATGGGGCCTCTCTTTGTGGTGCCTTTCATCTCAGATCAGAGAAGGTTGGGAAAAAGAAAGAAAATCCCCACCAAAAAGAAACCTTTTTCTCCTAAATGCATTTTTAGGAGCGTTTCGGGGCTGATGGCTCCTCATCTTAACGAACTTCCTTCGTTTTGGGGCTGCTTGACTTGCCCGGGGGGTCTGAAACAGGGTATCCCGGGCGTGAGTTTGGGTTGGCACCGAAGCGTTGCCGGCGCTTTCCCCCGCTCCGCTTTCGGCTGTGCCGAGTCACGCGCGGGGCTCGGCTCCCCACGCGCGCGCATTGCTGCCG
>NW_010550385.1:0-442 GCF_000687285.1 Phaethon lepturus | reverse complement strand
GTAGCCCAGACCCGGCCCACCGCCTCTGTCAGGGAGTTTGCAGCCAGGTGCATGAGGCAGGTTAATGATGAGAGTGCACACACAAGAGACAGGACATCTTGGTTCAGCACCCTTCTAGTCCAAGAGAGCTCAAATCCATAAATTCTGCAGTTGGACTAGATGATCATTGCAGGCCCCTTCCAACTGAACTATCTTACCCTATCCTATCCCATCCTATCCCATTCCATCTCATCCCATCCCATCCTATCCCATCCCTTCCCATCCCATTCCATCTCATCCCATCCCATCCTATCCCATCCCATCCCATCCTATCCCTGTTCCCTGGGGCGATCCCTGACCAGGACACCCAGGGCTCCCATTCCCAGGGGAACGGGAACTGGCACTTTGCACGGACTTGTGCACTCCCCAGTGAACCCCATGTCTCTCCCCCCTGCAGTGCCCG
>NW_010550384.1:0-233 GCF_000687285.1 Phaethon lepturus | reverse complement strand
AGATGAGGCTGGTTTTAGTCACTGAGGTCATATTTTAAGAGCGTATATATCTTCTCTTATTAAAGACCAAAAAAAGGGAATGAGAACCAGGAAGTTTATTTTCAAGTGTGCTGTGGGGAATCATTGCATAAATGCAATTCATAAATCAATACTTCTATCTTGCTTGATTTATATATTTCATTACATTTCCCAAGTAGAACTTACCGTTGAAAAGCAGTTTGAAAGCAAGAGCA
>NW_010550383.1:0-4901 GCF_000687285.1 Phaethon lepturus | reverse complement strand
GTGCCCTCAGGACCGCAGCGCCGAGCCGGGCTGTACTCGGCCGTCGGCATGAACACCTCCGAGCCGTGCTGGTGCCGAGCTGGCCGCTTAGCGGGACAGCAGCGCACGCCGGGCTGCAAGCGTCTGTCTGGCACTGAAAGCACTAGAAAGGCTTGATCCTACTGAAATCAAAACCTTCCCTTCCTTCGGGTCAGGGGAAAAGAAAAGAGCAGATTTTGTAACCTTTGACGTCGCAGCGTGTGGTTCGGTAGCACAGTGGGTTAAGCCAGAGTTGGGTGTTTGTCGAGGCTGTGGGATCGAGAATTCCGCTCACTGGTGCGATGAGCTGTTGAGTCTCTGCACAGGCGTGCAGAGCCGCTAGGCACCCTCCGGCTCTGCGCTTCAGCGAGAGAGGGCACGGCTGGGAGTGACGTGGGGACGAGGAGCGGCGAGCCCCGGGCTGCGGGAGCAGGATGAGCTGGGTCAGTGCGATGATGGAGCCAGGGGACAGGAGCGGCAGGAGCCCGAGCGCTCGGGGCAGCCGCCCTGGAGACCAGCCCAGGGCGTACGGGCTGGGATATACGTATCGCTTGTCAAGGGCAATGACGTTTGTCAACTCGGTTTGAGTAAGAGCCACTATCAGAGAGTACAGGGTGGCCGTGAAGCTTGCACACGGTGGGAGGGATCCCCCGGGTGCTGGGGGAGGACAACCATCTCGGGCGTTTGCTCCCCATCCACTGGGGTTCCCTGGTTCCCACTTTGCTGTCGGTGCAAACACAGTCATGGGGCCGGGTCCCTGCTGCTCAGCGCCAGCTTTATAGGATGAAACTGCTCATCGTCCCCCCCCATTTCTCTTTTCACAGAGATTATAAACTCTTTGGGGTTTCTCCCGGTAAGCTCCCCAGGTGAGGGCATCAAAGCTCAACATCTGCTTGGTGACTGCCAAACATGCTAAGGAAAAGTAACTTTAGCTCAGCAAATGAACAACAAAAAGCCAACCCGCAACCTAGTTGTCCGTGCTACGTCTCCTGTCCATGCCTCCCATCCTAACTGATTATTAAATCATATTTGCTGATAAGTGTGAGATGTAATATCTATTACACAGCTGTTAAACCTCAATTAATACGTTTTAATGATCAGTCGTTTATGTGCAATATACAATTAACATCCGGTATTAAATCTTAAATTAAATGCATGTTTAGGAAGCTAAATTTGAAGCACTGAACACAGCCGTGCTGCAGTAAACGGCAATAATTGTGTTCAATAGATGGTATTTCTGTGCCTTCCTGAGAGGGGGTTACACCAACATCCCTGGCGTCAGGGAAGAATGGAGAAGAATTGCCGGGTTCCTCTTTTTCAGTGTATTTTGGTCCCTACAGAGGTTTTTATTTGTATCCATTGGAAAAAAAGCACCGTGATGCGTAGCTGCCGCACTCCGTGTGTGTGAAGGGGGAATGGGCAGGCTCTGGCGCGGGGCAGCGGCTCGCAGGAGCCTTTTCTTGGCCAGGCTGGGGCAGGAGCGCGGGGCAATTAGCCGTGCTCGGGGCTGGCTTGCGCTGTGCTGAGTCCCGGGGGCTGCCCGCGGGGGTCCAGCCGTGCAGCCAGGATCTGAGGCTGAAACCTTAAATCCGAGATAAGACTCACGTTGCCTGCTGGAAGAGAAGCCCTCGCAGCACCGTGTGCTTGGGGCCTTGCAGGAAAGCAAATGCAGTTATCGGTGTTCTCCGGGCAGCGGCTGGTGGCCACGCAGCAGCGTGTGTGGGCAACGCGCTGCAAAACTCGCGGGTGGTGGCCAGCAAGTGGTGCAGGGGTGACGGAGAGGGTGGAGGGGCCCACGGGTGGCTTCTGCAGCTGAGAGAAGATGTAAAAATTGGGTTTGAGATTTTAATTTTTTTTTAATTCCTACCGAAGATGGGGTCCGAAGGTCGCCCTCGGGTCCCTGGCGCTGCTGCCGTACTTGCTCTGAGACGTGAAGCCCACCCTGTCTGATGGGACGCTGAGGGACGCAGCCTGTTCTCAACACGGTGCTGCCGTGTTAGCGCAGGGTTCACCTTTCCCACGGCAGATGTGCCTGAACAAAAAGATGAAGAAAAATCTTACTCTCTTCCTTTCCTTTTCTCACGCTTGGGGGAGCAAATGAAGATTGATGTGTTTTTCTTCTAGACGTTCGGTTTAAATATGCAGTGACGCATCTTCTGAGGAAAATGAAGCCTTCACCCCCCACCTTTTCTCTAAGGACCCCGTCTCCCACCCCATCACTTTGCTCTAGCAGATGTAACCTCTGCACAGGTTTGGAGACAGGGTGGTGCCAGCAGGCAGCCCGCAAACGTACGGACACGTGTGGGAGCTCCTGCAGCGTCCTGCCTCAATTTCTGTTCACTCCAAAGCTTCCTGTGAGATTTGTTGTGTTTATTTTGGGGGGAACTTTCTGCCGTTCTTTGAAGGGTTTAATTTTTTTTCTGACAAATCAACGCTCTTTTCTCTCTTTGGAAATGGAAAGTAAAATGCACCCAAGTCCGATTAACACTCTGGATCGCGTGTGGTCTCCTTCCCAAGTTTCCAGATCTTCTTGTTTGGAGCTGATGAGGGTGACCCAAAGGTTTTGTGCCAGGATTCTGCACAACTCCCAAAGCGTCAATTCACAGCTGACCTTCCTCAGCAGATATTTGCAAAGGAGAGGAAGGGACAAATAGATTCAAGGTTTGGGAAAGACCTTAATTTGGAAGAGGACACACTGATGTTTTGGTGGTGGACTGTCATAAATGCTGATGGGGAAAAACATCCCATCTAATGAGGGACCCCAGTGTGTGATCCCATCCTGAGTAGGTGGTGGGTACTGAGGATGGAGCGGGTGGGGGAAAGCTGGTGATTTCCTTCGGGATGTGAAGGCCAGGCCGTGATCTATCAGACCAGCCAAGCATCTAGGCTATTTTTCAAGGGAGACTGGATGCAAGTGCTCCCGGCTGTGAGCTTTGGCTGTCCCAGCTTTGTGCCAGGAGGGGACCCCCGAACACGCTGGTCCCTCCTGGATCTGATTTCCGCTGGCAAAACCTTCCATTTAAGGCAATATCCTCCATCTCTTCTTGGGTGCTGCAAGTAGGGGTTAAAAGAAATGTCCTTCACATAACCAGCGAGCTGCGTTTCTGCTGAAACCAGGGTCCGGAGGTGAGGTGGAAAGGGCACAGCCAGCGGTGCAAGCTGATCCTCTCCGGAGACCAGCTGCATTACGCAGCACGGAGCAGAGGAAACCTGATTCGTGCGTTGGTGGAGCTGCCTTGGCCATCGGAAGCGGGCTGGGCAGAGGGACGGGAGCGGGCAGGAGGGCGCTGAGCTGCTGCGGCCAAGGCGCCTTCAGCCTGGCCAAGGCTCCTCGCCCTGAGGCGCAGCCCGTTCCCCTCCTCTTGCTCACAGGGATGAAGGCACGGGACGTTGGGATGGGGCCCACAGCAAGGACAGGCTGGCATCTCAGGCCAGATTTACCAGGGCAGCTTCCGGAGCTCGCCCTTAGCCTATGACTTAGGCACACGTGAGCAAAACAGGGCCAAAGAGGATAAGGGCACATGTGTGTGTTTTGCTATTTTTTCCTCCTCAGGGCTGAATCTCATGACCTCTCCACCCTTCAAAAACCTTCTAAGCTATCTTTAGGGTTATTTTGCATCCAGGATCTGCAGTTTAACCCCCTCTCTGCTCCTGTCCCCACTGCCTCCCAGAGAGGATACTCCTGCTTTAAAACACGCTGCCTGAGAGAAGGATGCTCAGGGGAACATCTCCCTTCAGATAAGCAAGCAGACTGTACAGTCCTATGAATGTGCTATAGAAGCATCTTTATTGCTTCTTATTTCATGGGTTTTTTTCCCCCTCTGTTCTTTCCTCTGACCCTTTCTAGCTTCTTTGCCACATTTTGCTTAGTTTTCATCATCTGCCTGGCCATCTGTGCCTCCCTGCTCCCTTTCTTCAGAGATTCTCCAAAGCAGAATAGTATTTCAGCAACTCTTGGATTTTGTTTCCAAGTACTGTGCTGTTCCTGTGGGTCCAGGCTGGAACACAGTGCTTCAGACAGGGTTCGGAGTGGGTTCTCCAACGCAGGTGTTTCTCCCATCAAACCTAGAAAAGTTCCCCCAGCTACCCTCCTGGCTTCAGAACAGCTCTGTTTTAGGACAAATACATGAAGGTGACTTTCATGGTCATCTATCTTAGGCACTAACTAGGACTGTACATCACCACAGGATCAAATTATTCCAGTCTTTCAATGTGCTCATTCTTGCAGGAGCACTGTGGGGTATACTGGTTGTTCCCTAAAAGCTGCTTTGTGGGATATACTGCTTGTTCCTTAAAAGCTGCTTTGTGGCAGAGCAGATCTGAAGTTGCTCGGTTGATGTCCTACACAGCAAGTTATCCATTGCTGGAAACACGCACCTTCCACAGGTTCCTTTTGGCACGTGTGAGCCTTCTCCCTGCTTCCCCTGTCTTTGGGATCACCCCAATAATAGAAACATCGAGTGAAGGAAGCAGGGGAGCCTGCTCGGCAGGGGAAACGGACCCTCTGCCCTGAGCTCTCCCCCCATTAGCAGCCCGAGATGAATGAGCACGCCGGCATGTGGGCAGCTCCCCACGTGCCTCCTTCTGGGGGTGCTCTCCTTTTTCCTTTGCATTGGTGGTAGAAGATGAATGGAGCAAGACTTGGAGAACAGGCAGTAAATTATTCAGTCCTCAGTGCCAGAGGGAGCCGCAATTAAAGACGCGGGGGGAACGCCCGCGGCCCCGGCGCCCGGAGCGACAACGGTTTGCCACGGTGAGCTGTGATGCTGGGGGCCCGGAGGCCAGAGTCTGGGGGCAAACGCTCTTGATCTCATCACCGTGAGCAATAACGGCGTGGGAGGGTAAGCTGTGCCACGCGGCTCCCGCGCCACGGCAGCTCCTCC
>NW_010550382.1:0-2677 GCF_000687285.1 Phaethon lepturus | reverse complement strand
ACTCTACCCTGGCTGAAACCAGGACAATAAGCAAGGAGGCGGTGATTTCTTGAAAAATGTGTGAATAGTCATGTCTTTAAGGTATATAAAGGATGAACTTTTGTTTCAGCACACACATGTTAGGAGGAGATATCCCCCATATGTCCAGCGCCGTAATAAACATGCCTGCTTTATAACTCTTTTGAGTTGTGAAGTTTGTTTCTACACGTCAAACAGCAACGAAAGACAGAAGCAGTTTAAATTTAAGAACTGGCAAGATCTCAGTATCACTTTGTACTGGTTTTGGTTAGGACAGAATCAACTCATTTAGTAAGGGAGGAAGAAGCTTCTCCTAAGCAGGGGGAAGAATTAGAAGCAGCAGACTTTTCTGCAGCAGAGCAGTCACAAGAACAGGAGAAGGAAGGGACTGAAATCATAAATGAGTCCGAAACCACCCGATCCCTATCCCTAAGTGAGCTGCGAGATATGCAAAAAGATTTCAGCTGTCAACCAGGAAAGCAAATTCTCATCTGGTTACTCCAGTGCTGGGATATTGGGGCCAGCAGTCAGGACTTAGAGGGTAAGGAAGCCCAGCAGCTTGGATCCCTCACCTAGGGATAAGGCCATTGACAAAGGGATTGGAAAAGGGGCAGCAGTCCCCAGTCTCTGAAGGCAGCTCCAGTCAAGTGTGAAGGAAAGGTATCCCCTGAAGGAAAATCTTGCAAATTTCCAAAGCAAATGGACCACCATTGAGGGACATATGCAGTGTCTGAGGGAATTAGCTATGGTGGAGGTGATCTACAGCAACCTGGACAACAACCAGGCATCCAGAGACCCAGATGAAATCCAGTGCATCTGGTCCATGTGGTGAAAGTTTGTATGAAGTACACCAACATCATATGCCAACACCCTGGCAATGATGATCTGGACAGACATGGAGGCACCAACTGTGGATGCATTGGCCAGCCAGCTCCAAGAATTCAAAGAGAATCTCACTTCCTCCCTATGGACATACATCTTGGATATGGAGAAACTGTCCCAACAGTTCCAGCAATTCAAAAAGGATATGTCTTCTTCCTTGCTCATACCAACCAATGTCTCAGCTATTAAGAATCAGCCTCTTTCTGCTCAAGGGAAAGGGTACTGCTGGCACACACCATGTGCCACCCTGTGGTTCTATCTGCATGACCATGGGAAGGACATGAGGAGGTGGGATGGTGAACCTAACTGGAGACTAGAAGCTGGGGTACAGGAATTGCAAGAAAAAACAACAGCCAAAAGGCATCTGTCCAGGAAAACTACTGCTTCAGTTTCTGTTGGGCAGAGTAGAAGGGCTGATCTTACTTCTGACCCTGATGAAGGGACTTCTGGTTTGCAGTTACAAAAATCAAGTAACGAATACCCTGACCAGGAATAGAGGGGCCCTTCCTCCAGCCAGGCAGAGGAAAGGACCAACCAGTTCTACTGGACTGCATAGCTTCTATGGCCTGGAACATCAGACCCACGTGAGTATAAAGCTGTGGTGGACACTGGTGCACAGTGTACCCTAATATCATCAGATTATAAAGGGTACTTCAAGGACCCAAAAGCATACCAGTGGGCTTTTGGTATAGCCACCTTGAGTACGGAGAAGATTAAACAGCTGTCTAGCTTGCCTGGTCTCTCAGAGGATCTTTCTGTTGTTGGGTTGCTGCGGGTTAAAGAATGGCAGGTACCAATTGCTTCTATGATGGTGTACCGGTGACAATATTGCATCAACTGAGGCTCCCTGGTTCCCATCCATAAGCTGACTCATCAATTGGAGAGCCAAGGAGTGATCAGCAAGACTCACCCTTTAATAGTCCCATATGGCCAGTGTGAGCAGCAACAAGCCTTTGAACAAATTAAACAGGAGATAGTTTGTGTGGTAGCCCTTGGGCCAGTCCGGACAGGACAAGATGTGAAAAATGTGCTTTACACCTGTGACTGTTCACTCAACTCCTGCTCAGATTTTGGCTAACACAAAGCTCATGCTAAGGTCTGATGTATGCTGGGAGCAGCGCAATGGCATTAGGTCAAAGCGAGGGCAACACGTAGTCAGGACAGCTGGCCAGAAAGAGCTAAAAGGCCATTATCATAGAATCATAGAATCATTTAGGTTGGAGAAGACCCTTAAGATCAACAAGTCCAACTGTAAAACTAAAACTGCCATTATGCAGCCATTATCACTTGCAGCTTGCTGTCTCCTGCAGCCATCATCTTTGCAACTCATTGTCTAGCAGTTTCCTCAGAATCTGCTATCTATCTCATGGAAATGGTATAGACAAAAATTCCAAGCTGGAAGGTACAAAAACATCAGCTTACCCTAAAAACTTTTGAAGTAGATATAACAGCAGCTGAACTCCCGAGGCTTTCGTGCTTCCCGGTGTGATACAGGGGACACTGGCATCATGATGGAGGAGGAAGGATGGGCGCACTCACTGTCCACTAGGTAACTTTTTCTCATAGGTGCATGAGTTATAAGTTGTGAGTTGCGACTTATGAATTAGAGAACCTGTAAGTGAGAAACCTTAAGTGATGAATTAGTGTATTGACATTAGATTAGTCTCTGCAAAGGGGATTGAGCCCTTGTTTGTCGTATTTTTTTTTCCCCTCATAAAATAAAGTTTACTCTACAGAGTACATTGACCTGTAAATTTGAGAGATCCAAATGGACCAT
>NW_010550381.1:0-9669 GCF_000687285.1 Phaethon lepturus | reverse complement strand
GTTCACGAACCGGACGGTAGGAGGAGGCAAAACGACTGGAGTCGGCGTTCTCGCGTTCGCCGACTCCTACGGTAATGTTTCCAGAGCTTGTGTTTGAAGAGCCCATTTTATTCCATATTATGTACAGTGAATTGCCATGTATTCCCTTAACTATTCGTTTAAAACAATTTGGTGTTTTCCTACCACTTTTCCCTCAGATCCTGAACAGTTATCCATCGACCTCAGAAGACAGGTGGGTAGAGTAGCGCATTATGCACTGCTGTGGTAGAAAACATTTTAGAGTACAAATAAAACAGCATGTCCTTAATACTGTAATTATTACCCTTCATACAACATCTTACAGCAATACTCTTGAACTATTTTGTATTTACACCACCTGTTACCATGCTTGATCAAAGAAAGTAACAGGCCTGGGACTGGAGACATAGAATATGTAAACCTATGCCCATTACCATCCTTAGCAAAGAAGTTTTACATATGTCTTCAGAAACTAGCCACCTGTTCTCAGTCATGGTGAGCCCTCACTCCATTATGTTCCCTTTGCTTTAGGGCAGAAATTCAGAAAGTCAAGAATACCTGCAGAAGGTAAATCATCTTAGTGCCACAATACACTTTGAACTTGCTTGACATTCTCTACGAACTTGCTGTTTACCACCCAAGTTTCTTCATAGTGTGTCATTCCAAATTCCTGTATCGCCATGCATGTGGTCATCATCCTTTGACCCGTTAAAAACAGTTGTCACTGCAGTTGCCAGTTTGTGACTTACATGTTCGACACTGGTATTTTCAGCTGTAATATTTAGTTTAAGACATCAGTTATTTCTGCTTTTAAACACCAAAATATTTTTGTCACAGAATTCACTAAATAGTTTTGAAATAAGTCATCTAGAGTAAGCTGTGAATTCTGCTTTTTATTATACAGTTCTAACATGCAATAATTAAATTCTCACACAGAAATACTGTGCAAGTTACATAGTTAATAGTTCAAATACGCAGATAAAATGTTTTACAAAAATTCTAATATGGTGAATTTTCCCTAGAAAAGAAAGTCATCACTTAAAAAAACAGAGAATAAAATTTCTCAAAACAAGAAGAAGAAAAAAATTAAGGATGTCACTAATTTTAAGCTAACTTAATTAGCTCAAAGGTTCATTGTTTTCTTGAGGTGCCAGTTCTGAACATAAAAGGTGTAAATATATGTTCAGGGAAATTAAATCCTCCTCAGAGAAACAGCTGATGTAATGGCACGATGGACTGGAAGGAATTGGAAGGGGGAACAAAAACCCCCAAAAACCCCACCCCAAAAACAACTTGTCTGGAATTAATCCAGATAAGCATTGCTTCTTCATAGCAAGCACCCAACAGTCTTTCCTTCTAAGAACTGCATGGGATGTGGTACTTACCTAACAGAAATCAAACAGAAGGAAGAGGTGACTAAGAAAGGATAAAAACAGTTCAGATACAGAGAACATTTCAAGTGTTCTTGAAGAAGTCAAGCCTTGTGGTTGACTATGCAGAAAATGGAGTTACTTAAAAGATGATTATGTGCTATGAATGCTCTAACACTGATTTTCTTTGGCACCTTAAGTACTGGAGACAAAAGTCAAATACAACAGCAGTGAAAGTTTGTCTATAAAGCTAAAATTTCAAATCATCAACAGGTTTTTGGGGGGCAGAATAAGTCCTCTTGCACAGGAATCAAGACCTAAGTACTTACTAAAAACTTCGTCTACTGAATCTTACCTCCATATATGACAGATTATTTAATCCTTGCTGTAACTGAAAACAACATTTGGGTATTCACATTCTGAATAGACAATAATGAAAAAGAACGATACCAAAAAACTCACCAGTATTTCCTTTGTATGCAATACCATGCTGACTCAATAAATCTCTAAGTTTTTTTATTTCTTTAGAAAGTTGCTTGTATTCCTAAGAAAGAAAATATATTTAAACTGGTTCTCCCCCTCTCCAAATGCATACATAAAACGGGAGTTTATAAAAACTAATGAGTTTGTGCACAGCTGTTAGAGCTTTTGACTTTAAAGATAAACTGCTTATTCCAAGAACAAGGTGCAAATTTTATAAAAAGATATATTTCTATGTTGCCAAAACAGGAGCCAGCTTTTTCCGATGCTAAGAGTAAAAATTAGGAGTGCTTTCTGTAACTATTATGGATCTATCCTCTAACTAGCATTTTATCATAGCACACAACTGCATTCATAAGTTTGCTACAGGACTAGCCTTGCATTATTTTATATAACAATGCTAGTCTGGAAATTGTAATTTCCTCAACTCTTGATCTAGTAACTTCATGTTCTTGCTTTCATCAGTTTCTATTAATTTAGAGCCAGGGATTGCTTAGTACTTTTGAGACTCAAACCACACACCTGAAATCTCGAAGAAGCCCCAGTTGTTCGTTGTGTTTCATTTTTTACACAGATTAAGAAAGAGCAAAAGATTTAACTATTTAAGATTCTGTGGTTACCAAACAGCCAACTTCATGTCAATTAAGCTATGATGAAGCCAGAAAAAGACGTACGAATTATTAAATACTGTAGGTATTGCAGGTGGGTTGGATCAGATGGCCTTTAAAGGTCCCTTCCAACCCAAACTATTCTATAATTCCATGAATTACTACATCATGTTTTGTCTTTGCTACATTTTCAAATAAAATGACAACAGCAGCTTCTTCTCTGCATTATAATGAGTTAATTCCCTTCCATGCTTTTCTTTTGATGTTCAGCTTGCACTCTTTTAGGCTGAGCACACCTTCTACCTCTATTTTCCCCATTTCAATTCTGCTGCAGGACTGTTCACATACATGAAAGTCATTCAGAAATGGACACAGCATAGATCATTCTGCCTTTTTCTTTTGTAACGGCCAATGCATTCTGACACAAGTCTGGGTAATTATCCGCAGAGAAAAGTGTCAACATTCCCAAGGCTGGTTACACATTTATTTTCACTAGTAATTTCTTCCTATTTCCAGACTGATATTGCCCAGAAACAGTACTTACTAGGTGTTCATAACCCAAGCGCCTACACTAATTCCTACATACTCCCCCATTTTCTTATTGGGCATTCAGTTGTGGTGGTTTGTTTTTCACTTAAGGGCTAGAACAAAGATATCAAATTACTCTGTATGCAGACAAGTTACATATTGAAACCAGAAAAGATAATCCCATGAATAAGATTTCAGCTGAATCAAAAGAGTATTTACATAATGCTGTCACACTGATACTATCATACAGTATAAAGATGGCAATTTAATTCCATATTGTAAATATTGCTCTCTATACCTTACTGCACTTCTCCACTGTTTCAAACTCCAGACTTATTTTCTTGTTCTGTTTCTCAACGTCCTGTTCTTCTGTTGCTTTTAGAAGTCCCGCTTCCTCAAAAATATCTTTCAGTATTTTTCTGTATCCCTAAAAAACAAAGTTTCCAAAAGACAACAGAGCAATCCACGCGAGACTTATCTCTGTTTGCAATTTGCACTGGCCATTCCAATTCCTCAAACTTCACTGTAGAAAACATTACAATCACCAAGCCGTTAAAGCAGTTACAGAGCACAAAAATTTCTATTTGCCAACTGCAGAATATATGCAGCCATTCCAAAAGGAGAAACTGCAGAAGCCATGTTTGGCTATTTAACACTAATCGTTCTTTACCAAACAGAGTTGGAAGGAATTAACAAACCTGGTCAGTTACTAGTTCATCATACAGAAGCTGCTCTGCTTCATCCCACTTCCTTTGTAATGCTTCAGTCAGAGTTGGATAAACTGAAAAATGGAAGTCAAACCATGTAAAAACCAACAGCACTGTCCTGCATTAGTTAAATGCTCCTCTAGTAGCATGCAAGCGTATTTGTTTTAAGAACTCAAATGTTTCTATACAGTACATATAGTCTGCTATATAGTACTGCTTTCAAGAGTTGGGGTTAAATTTAAATTCTGCTTCACACATTTAAAGTTTCTGGGGAATGCCACCAATCAAAATTTCTTATTTACAGCTAGAAGGCCTCATATTTCTTTGCTGAATGTAATTCTAACTGAGCTCCCCCTTTCTGTAATGTAAGTAAACGAGCAGCTGCTACAGGGCTGATTCCTACAACCAGTCCATGAAAAAAAAGCAAAAAAACACTGGGCCTATACTAGTAATGACAATTTATTTGAGAAATACTTTTGTGTTATAATGATTGGGATTTAAAATACACTTCATAGTATATGTTACATTTAGTACTCATTTATATCAAGTTACAAACTCAAGGAACCTAAAAATTTATACTCTGAGTTTGGCATAACATGCCAGCTGCTCCACACACAAATGATTTTCTAAATCTTACCTAAAAGAGAGTGGGGATGGCACACAAGAGGAGTCTCAAACATCAGGGAGTAAACACAAGTACTTGGCTCAGACACATAAGCCAATTTATTGCTCTTTCCACAAACAAGATGAACCTAAACATCAGTAAGAACAAAGATGACAAAAGATGACACACTAAACAGGACCAGCATTGATGATCAGTTTGATCCCTTCCAGTGCTAGAAGATGCATTTCTGTACATATTGTCATGTCAAATTTTCAAGTGCTGTCACCCATAGAAAAAGATTCACAGCAAGCATATCTTCAAATTATTTTCTCAAATGCAAAAATTGCTTCCTCTAATGGAAAATGATCCCCCACACCTATCATTGATCCTTGGACTCCCAAGCATCATATTTACAGCAAGAATGAGAGTAAAATGAAGGGTGAATAGGACAACCTTTATAATCTCATCTAACAGAAGCATAATTCACTTAAAATTTTAGTTCTGACCAATGTGCTAAATAAAGAGAAAAATACACATCTACCCTGTAGAAATTTGTTTTCATTTTCAAACTTGCAGCATCAGTTATTTTCTCTCTGTTCAAAACTAAATGCCAGTGAAAGATTTGAATCACAAAGGTCATACAAGAATAGTATTCTTTCTGGAGCCCCTATGGCAGATAAAGATGTTAACAAGGCACCTGCATTACAATGCAGAATATTTTCACCTTGGCCAAGATATTTTGTCCTTATCCCATCCTCACATTAGCTATTATTTCAACTATATATGCCTCTCTCTTAAATATTGTATTGTCACCCATCATTGTACTTTAACTCTTCTTCACAATGTGATCTGCGTCACCAGGGCATGTGAGGTTTAATTCACTGTATCTGTAAAACTGTGTAATACACTGAAATGGGAGGTGGAAAAAGAAAACCATTAATGAATAAAAGGATAAAGGACATGTGCAAATCATCTGCCACACATTGGACAACTCTCAGACACCCTTCCTTACCCTTCTACTCGAATAGTTTCTTGGCACAGAGACTGTATGAATGTGAAAAGGAACATTTTAAACACTCAACAAAACAAGAATTTTTTACTTTTTCTTTAAAATGTACTCACACCAGAATCTGCTTCTCTTGAGTTGGTTCATATGTCACTCCCATATATTCAATTCCTTCCTTAATTCTCCTTGCACGCCCTCTGCTCTTGTTTTAACACCTTACTTAGCTTAGCACACTGTTGTTAACTGCCTAGTTCTTTTCCCTCTTTCATGGATGTTCTTAGTACAATAGGCTGGCATCTTAAATTCAACTAACAGCAGTTTTTCTTTATTTTTCCTGACACAAATTACAAAGCGGTGTATGTTTCTACAGCAGTGATAATACCAGAATATTCCACTTTATCAAGGAAAAAAGGAGTTAAAAGTGACCAGTGTGAATATGTAAGTAAACGTCTTCAAAATTTTATCCTGATTTTAGCTTGCCTCCTCCATCCATTCACCTAGCTGCTACAGGAATTCATCTTTATGTTTTACATCACATCTTAAATGATGACTTCTTCAAGGTAGGAGTGCTTCAGTCTGTAGAGTGTCATCAGTGTGTGTAGAGTCATGCTGTCTGAATTAGCATAGTCTAGGTTATTATACCTTTGTCTGTCTGCTCTTAGTTTCACATGAGTCTCCTTCCCTCATCCACATTCCAACAAATGTGTTGTTGTCAATTTCCCATTCATGCCAGATTCTGAAAAAACAGGACATAATTCTATTTTAAGTTACTGAAAAGAAGAAGGTGAGCACTCAGGAAGAAAAACAGGAATACCCTTACGCCATGTTAAATTTAACTGTATATACTTCATTTTTGTTGGCTTAGTATTTCCATTTCTTAAAGCCAAGCCCTTATAAAACAGTGTAGGTTGTTACCCAGGCTGCTGTATATGGCACATGAACATTACTTTGAGATCACTGTTTTGGATCAGCTTTCAGTTTGCAAACCATTTTCACTTACAAATCCATGTTTAAATCCAATAAAATACAGCTTATAGGTCAATCCCACAACAAATTCCAAGATGCTATGTACCCTGTGCAACTCAAAGTGTTTGCAGGATTTCTAGTGCTGGTGAGAGCACCTACAAATATAGTCTCTACTTCTGCTAGTCCTAAAGCCAATGATACTCTCAACATCTTGATGTACCCTTTTCCTCTCATATTGGCTCACTAATTATTGTACATATAGGAAAAAAAAAATCTATATACAAAATATTTTGAAAAGCAGTAATTTTAAAGCAGTGCTCTGGTTTATAATTACATTTATTTTAGGTCTTATGATTTGGATACTCTGGGGTCTTTGAATACTTTGGGATATTTTTTGGGTCTACATTGAGTCTTTTATTACCTTTTATTAAATATGTTTAACACAACCACTAGGCATAAAGCACTCATTTAATTTTGTAAGGTTATATTCAACTTGAAGTGAAAATAGTTAAAAGACATGAAATCTTTGTTAATATAAGCTGTAGTTACACATTATTGAATTTCACACATTAACATATTACACTTGCAGTTGGCACTGTTATTAATCAGCCTCCAGCTAAAATAGGAGGTTAATATTTATCAACGAAAAAATCTGAATTTTTCAAGATATTTTTATGCATAACACCATGGGAACTACAATGACCTAAGCTGACCAATAAAAGAACCTTGATTTTAAAACTGACTCCTTTTTGACAATCTGTAAAATGGTCTGCTAACAACATAGGTAAAACTTAAAGGTCTAAAAGCCTCACCCTAAAATCCCACTATAGGCATTCCATCGAAAAGTCTGCTCATGCTGAGTGACATTATGGAAAGGACAAAACTCATACTTGTACCTTAAAAGGAAGAAAAAAAAAGAAAAGAAAAAAAAATAAGAAATGTTTCAGACTGAAATGAAAAACTAGTTCATTCCTAATAAATATATAGGATCAAATAGCCAAATCCATTACTCACGTGGATTCCACAAAACTGAAACACTTGCCAGCAAGCCTAAAGAGATGTGCAGGGCCTAAAAACACCACAAAATGACATCAAGGAAGAATAATGTTTTTGTTAAATTTAAGCAAGTTACTGTGGTGACAAAACTGCAAGGAGTATGTGATAAATTTAGTATTCTGCTCTACATAAGGAAATTTGTATCTTCCATATGGGTTACTGTAAGTTCCCACTCATGCTATATTGGTTTGCATCATGATCTTTAACATTTTTCATCTTCAATACTCAGTGAAATAGATAAGCCTCTTCTACGATAGAAATAAGAAACCTGTATACAAACAAATATTTGGAGGCCAGATCCATAAAAGGAATCATCAGTGCTGATCTTTCCAAAATCTAACATTAAAATCACTAGAACTCTTGCTTGGCTGCTGTCTGTCCCCAGTCCTCCAGTTTATACTAGTAAAGCCAATTTGCTCAGAATATTGACAGTGATGGGTATTTAAGTTTCACAGATTCTCAAACTAGATACTGCTTTTCACAGTTTGCCTTTGCAGTCTGATCCAGTTAGTATTCAATAAGAGAAATCTTTTACTGTCAGGTCAGCAGTTACAATTCTACTCCTGTAGAACTGACCATTCCAGCCTTGCTGTCAAAGAAATCCAAGACAGGTAACTTGTCATTCAAAAAAGGGCCAAAAGTTCTGAACTATGTGCTATAGGGGTATTTCAGTGTCCCTGGTTTAAGGTAATTTTGCATGGAATGATTAAATATTTGTGAGGACAGGAGAAGCAAAGAGATCACAAAGCAAATAAAATAAAACCCCACCCAGGATTGCAATTCCCCCCTGCCAGGATTGCTTATGTACTTTTTCCAAAGATCTAGACAAGCCATCCTATAAACAAAGATCAGACCATCAGAATCATGCCTTCCAGAATGCCCTAACGACTGGGATACTGGCAGGGTCTCTGTCCCATGTGTTTTCTTCTCACTGTATGATCTTGCATTTCATTCTACAGATTATCACCAGCTCGGACAAAGGGTTTGCCCTTCTACATGCAATCTGTGCCTTAGTGATTAGGATGCTCTCCCCACAGAGGAAGAAAAGCAAGTTTGAATGTCCCTGAGGAATGCATTAAACTCATGCCTCAATTTCCTGGGCAAATGCTCTAAAGGAGAAATTATAAGAACTACTACCCCAACTCTCTTGTAAAAGAAAAGAACGAGTAAGGTTTCCATGCTAAAGATGTAATTGTGCAAGACAGGGATCCATGCCCTAGATTCCAGTGCCATAGACACTCCCAATTTTTGGCTACATGTAAGTTCCCTGATCCAGCAAAGAAGGATTTCTAGCATACTCCCCTCTTAACTTTTTTCCCTGCTATTTTTGGCATCTTTCCATTCAGCATTCTAACTATTACTAATCCCATTTATAACTATTTCACTTTTCACATGCAGTATATATGAAGAATTTATACATTTAATTTGGGTTTATAAAACACAATGGAAGATATTAAGCATAATCACATTCAATGACACCATACGAAAATGCCTTTCTTGAACCTGAACAAGGTTTAATTCTGTGCCTAAGGTTAGCAGTAAAGACAAGAGTTATTTCCTTTTGCTTACTCTTTGCATTCAATGTTTATTTTATATACTCTCCTCCACATATGGAGAATCCTGTTTATCTTTATTTTCCTTATGTTTAGATTCCTGTTTGGTTTGCTAAAGTGGTGGATTTATATTGCAGCACACAGACTTTGTGTGTGAAACTAAGCCTTTGTGTCTTGTTCCAAGAATGCTCATACGACTTTTTTAGAACAATTTTTGAGTACTATCAGATGATGGGATGACTTCTCTATGACAACCTCAAGGATGTCAGGGATTGTTTCAAAAAGTCTGTAGAAAGAATCAGAAGGATCTGTGACTGGCTCAAAAAACACAGAATCAAACATATAGCTAGCACTGTGACAAAAGCAGTCCAAACAGCACTGGGACATGGCACACCAAAGACAATAATCTAGGTTTTAACCCTTCAGAAGCACAATAAAATATATTTGCCTGTGCTTATTTTCCAGGACGCTCATAAAATGACAAATAAAATTAATCTTTGCCTGTATAAAGTCAAGGTAGACTATTCTGCAAATGGCCATCACTAAATGATGAAAACTCTACAAAAAAAGGTAATGCTTGCATATACCTGATATTGCAGATGGGGACATCTTTGGCTGCAGCCTATTTGTCTGAGGCAAGAATGGGTTATTCAGCCTTTCAAAAGAAAGAGAGTTAAACGTTTAAGACAGAGTTATGCATCTGGCTGTGGTTATATCCTCCTCTACCCGAGTGTCCCAACACCTACAGCCACACACGACGCGCGGCGAGCGGA
>NW_010550380.1:0-284 GCF_000687285.1 Phaethon lepturus | reverse complement strand
CCCCCCCAGCACCCACTACCTACTTAGGGAACCAGTTGGGGTCTCCTACGAAGAGCCCATCACCCTTGGCCACGGCCAGGCTGCCCAGGTTCATCAGGGTCCTCTGCACACACGCCATGTTCTTCCCTGCAAGGTGCCAGGCAAGCTTAGGCCTGTCCCCGTCCCCATCCCTGGCCCTGACTCACCGTGCCCACCCAGCCACGCACCTTCCCAGAGGTCGACAGTCTGGAAGATGTCGGTGGCGGCAATGCCGTAGCGCTCGCCTGCCTGCAGGAACTGAGAGA
>NW_010550379.1:12893-13094 GCF_000687285.1 Phaethon lepturus | reverse complement strand
GCCGCCCGCAGCTTCCAGCGAGCCAAGCCAAGCCCTGCCCCGCACAGGGCAGGAGGGCGTTTGTCACCTGGCTTGCCACGGGTCCCCGTGCTCCGGCCCCGCAGGGGCTCTCCCACGGAGCAGAGCAGGGGACCCGTCACGACCAGAGCGTGCGACGTGCTCCGGCCGAAGCGGGAGGCTGGCAGCAGGACTGTGTGGCTG
>NW_010550379.1:5153-12801 GCF_000687285.1 Phaethon lepturus | reverse complement strand
TGTAAAACCACGGCAGGACGGGAAATGCACTGCCTAAACTCAGCACGTAGCAATGGCACGAATGAGAAACATTATCTCCAAAACATGCTCTTGCTTCCTACATCAATTCCGCGGCTGTTCCTGTCTAGTCACTTTGACTTTTTCCTACAGACACCATCAGCTAATAAAACCTCAAGAGACGGATCCTGGGATAAAACCATGCTACAAGCTCTGTAAAAATTAAACACATTTATCACTCTTCTGCAGAGAGCCTCTTTTGGAAACCAGAGAGCCCAGATACTCTCAGACAAGCATCAAAGGGCTCCGGACACCGCAACTCCACGTTAGCTTGAAAGGCGACGGCGCCGAGCAGCCCCGCCACGTTCAAGCCCTCGCACTAATTAACTTCTGCCACCCAGGACTGTAAGCGCGGGACCTACTGCCTGCCCATACACAGCACTGGCTCAAAGCTCTCCTCTCCCAAGAGAGGCACTTGCCCGCACCCACACATCATCTTCGGCTTGTCAGCAGCAGCAACACCTTTCATCTCCTCCTCTTTCCTCCCTGCCAGCTTTCCACCCCCAGTATCGTTTGGGCACCAGGCACACAGGTCCACCTTCCTCCGGGGCTCCAGCCCTTTGGTGTTGAGGCTTGGGGATCTACAGACTTAGATCACCCCTCCTGAGGCCCCACATGTTGAGGTCCTGCTCCTGGCACACAGTGCTTGCAAAGAGGAGCCGTAAGTGCAGCCTGGAGACCCTTTAAGGTGCCCATCTCTGCTACACCGGGCAGAGACTGAGGAGCCCTCCATTCGATCCTCGGCTCTGCCACTCATCCCAGAGAAGTTCATAAATGCAAATATTTATGAACCTGCTTGGCCCTGTTGGGGCTTTTGGAAAGCAGAGATGCAGCCTGCATGTCCAACCCGCACCCCACTGAAATCAGATAGAGGAACTGCTCCCATCAAGATCTAAGAGGCTCTTCTGAGGTTTTGAACCTTACCCAGGTCTGCAATGGAAAAAAGAGACTGTCTGGAAGTTTCCCCATGAGGGAGAGGGGAAAATAACCTCTCCATCCATCCCTCCCAGAAACAGTGAATGTAGGTGGCAACCAAAGTGTGAAAGACACGCACCAGGCATGACCTGGCCAAGTCCATGGCCGTTTGCTATCCCAGGGTGACTACAGCACACATGGACACCTACCCACCTGGTCACCCGCTCTTCTTTGAAGAAATGCCCAAAAATGGGACTTTCTCCCCGCTTTGCCCCCAAAAGTGTTCAAAACTGGAGCATCTCCATGGTGTTTTGGATTTCTCCACACTTCTGGATGAAAACTATCTCATTAAGTGAGGTCTCAACCAAAAAATCACAACCGGAGACAGAGCTCGGGCCCTAACCTACTTCTGCACTCAAAAATAAAAAATCCATTAGCTGGCTAAATACTTTAAGAACTGCGTCCCTTCATCTCCCCGCTTTGGTTCTCCATCTGTAGCAGAGCATCCTCCTTTATAAATTGCCTCTGAGAGCCTCAGATCTCTTATGAAAGAAAACAGTATTATTCACAGGATAGGAAAAAGATGCAAGAAAGCTAATTAGTCCTCATACAGAGGAGTTTGCAATATACAGCATTTAAATGAAGGCTGATTTTCGGATCACCGTGTTAAAATCTTTGCATTGCGTCACTGGCTTTCTCTTCCAGAGGTGCCTTTTTTGCTCACCTTGAACATTTTTAAAGGCAAAGAAAATTCCTTTAGGTACCAAAGCAAATTCATAATCTAGCTCTCCACCACTTACCAACTTCAGCACATTAAAACTCTGTTAAAAGCAGAGCAAGATGAGTCCTTGAGGCCCTGTTCCCCAAGGATGTGTGCACATAAAGCAAGGAAAATGTGTGGTTATTAGAGTTTAGCTTTATTGTTTTCATAAAACACACTGAAGATTGTGTTTATGATTCTGGAGAAAATAAAATCCTCTCTCCAATTGTTAAAATAATGAACACAAGATACTCCAGTGACTTCTGAACAATCAGACACTTTGGACTTGCACAGCACCCTCTACTCAGATTTCAGAAAAGTGTTTACAAGAATGAAAATAAGCGGGGATGGGCAGAGGATAAATCCAGCACCTCACCTGATAGTCAAAGGAAGCAGCACAGCTTACGCAGTCATTGCATGAGGCTAAGTTACGCAGACGGGAAGGGAACTGTTCAAAACTCATCACAAAATTCCTTAAGAGCCAGTTTTGCTGGTTTTCAGTAACATCCCAGTTTCTGAACGATCAAATCCCATTTGAAAGCCAGATTCGAGCACGAGAATAAACTTAAACACACTCAAAACAAAAAAAAAAGTAAAATCTTAGCTGGCACTTTCTCACTGGCCCCTGCACAGGTCACTCGCAAAGCCTTCTCCAACACAACGTTCACACCTTCAGAGGGCTTTTGCCTGCCCCATGTTCCTACCACTCTGAAGGTCTTCTGCATCTGGCTGCAAGAAGGCATTTGTACCCCTAACGGCATCCAGTCAGACAAACAGCATTGCCCAAGGAACCCGACAGCCTCCATCACTTCTGCTCCTCTACCTCCAGCCTGGAGGAAGGACAAGCCAGAGGAGGTTTTTTTCCCCTCCTTTAAATATTACAACGACTACACGAGGTTATGAATTATTGAACGGAGCTGTCTCTTCAGTTTAGCACGATGATGACGGAAGGGAAACGTGGACTGCAGAGCAGCCGTGTCCCCAACATGGGAGCAGGGCAAGGAGCCAAGGGGCACGACCAAGCCGGATATTTACCCAACTGCTTAGTGTCTCTGCCCGTCCATCAGAGCTTGACACCTACCTGGCACCCCTCACATGGCGGGGACTGAATTCGTCTTGGAAGAAGCCGAGGGAAATACATCATCCGTGGCAATGGCCTAGAAAGGGAGGGAAGCTCTTCAGACAGGTGACCCCCTCCATATCCCTGCACCCCTACTCGAAAACCTGGGCTGAACCAGGACCTGAGACCCTTTTGGCCATGTCCAATGGCCAATCTGGATGGGCTGACCTGGCAGAAGCAGGTCTCCTTTGGAGCTCCCGCACAAGGGAACAGACTGGGGGTAGGGATGGAAAAAGCCACCGAGGACAGAGGTACCAAGAAGGTGGTGGCCGAGCCTGGCCTTTAGATAGTTTTGCAGACGCTTTCTGGAAGGTATTACTGCCAGCTCTAAACCAAACTATTAGTATGAGCCTTTGGGGGTTGTAATAAAAACCAAGACTTTTTTTTCACAGAGCCAGGTTAGACAGAAGATGTCTGAAAATTAAAGGAGCAGCCTAAAAAAAGATTTCAATTCCATCCCTCCCTTTACGTACATTTACTCGCACGTTCCTCAGAGACAGAGGTCAACTCTGGGGCAGTGGTGCCCCAGCTGCAATCATCCCCAGAACCGGCATAGCATGCAAAAGCATTTTCTGCTCCTTGGACCCACCTTGCTGATTAACTGCTTCATTCCAAGAAGCACAAAACAAGATTGAATTGAGACTTAACTGATTTCAAAGAACCACCAAATTCGATACACACAGCCAGATCTTCAAGTTGAGGCAGCACAGAGTGTCCAAACTAACGACACAGTCTCTGCGCATCCTGCCCCAGCAAGACGTGCTAAAACAGATGAAAATGGAGCAGTTTCCAGGGCCCCACTTTTGCCCCTCCCGCAAGCTTCTTCTGTGGGTCTCCTTCTGAAAAAGGACATAACCAAAACCAACACACTACCCCAGCGAGATTTGAGTTTTATGAACTAAAGCCCTTCTACTTGGAAAAAGCTGAGAATCAAGTTCTCCTACAAGAGATTTGCCACCATGGCTGCCTTTGATCACCCCATCACACACTGTATGGCTACCTGTACCAATGCTGAAATCCTCATTTAAACATCAGAACTGAAAACCAAGGTCTGGCCCAAGAAACGTGCAGGAGCCCCGCTAGGTCCAATCCTGCCCTTTGCCTCCGCAAAATGCAACTTCTCGCCTGCCCGCGATGACTGCCGTGCTGTCACCGCCTGGCTTGCGGATCCTGCCCGCTCGCCCTTTTTTTTACTCCGGATGTTAATGGAAAGAAATCTCTGGATCCATTTGAAATGAATTATACTCCAGTAATTGCAGCTGCTATAGGGCAGTATTAGGTCAAACTGCGCTTTTTGTGCTGTGTCTCAAACACTAGAGATGATGAATGGGCTCATTTTCAGCAGAGCTGGGTGCTCGCAGCGCCAGGTGAAGCCCATGCAAACCGCAGATGCTCACTACTCCGATACCGCATCGCCGGCGCCTGCCAAGCGCTTCCTTTAATAAAACATCCAAACTCACGCTATATAAACACGATTTTGGCTCGCCTTGCTTGCTACTTGTTGTCATCGTCCCGCAGGTCCTCAGCGCACAGCCTCCCCGGGCCACCCCCAAGGCTGTCCTCTCCAGGCTGCACTTGGTTGCGTACGAAATCTATGCCGCTCTCCCACTAAAAGGACCTTTTCAGCCCAAAACAGAGATTCCCTCCCTCCCCTCCTAACCCTGTTAATTATTAAGATAGGGTGGGATTGAAGACACTAATTACGGCTGTAAAGTTACTCTCCTGAAGGCTGATAAGGGAAGTAATTAGAATGGACAAGCATGGATTACAGAGCTCTACATCTCTCCCTCTTGTCAAGATAATGCTGATGCCCAAACCGCACAAATGACAAACAAGTCCGTAAGCAAACACGAAGCCGTCGTGGAGACCGGACAACAGGCTGGACCATCACAGCACACACAGCCTTCGTGCTGCAGCACACGGGGATCCCTTCCCCAGCAGCTCCAGGCTGGGACCAGCCTCCAACACGCAACCCCGAGGACCTCAACACAGGCACCCTGCCCCGGGCTGGGTGACAGTTCATACTTGCACCCACATTGCTTGTCTTCCATGGTGGGTTAACCTTGGTGGGCCGCCACACGCCCACCAAGCCGCTCTCGCACTCCTTCGTTCCCAACTCTTCTACCTCCTCCCCGCTGAGCAGTGCGGGGGAGACGGGGAACGGGGCGTGCCACGTAACCCCAATGCTTCTTCACAGTCAATGAGATGGTATGTTCCTTCAAGTCAACACGCCCAGCACCTGGGATTTTGGACACCATGCTTTTGGCTGCTTTGCCTTCATCTGGTCTCTTTTCACCTCACCAGACAGCAGCTAAGACAAGAAGCACGCTCAGGCAGTAGATAGAAGATGACAGCTACTTCACTGACCTGTGATGGGACACACATCCCCATGACATGAGGGCAAGGGTGACACTTCATGGTGTCACAGTAGTGTGCGACTGCCCTGGGAACATGGTTGCTCAAAGCAAAAGCCCAGAGCCTGGGAAATCCCAGGAGGACCAACCCCATGCACATCTCCAGCCACCTCCCGTCCCATGTCCGTCAGCTTGTTTGTCCATACGGAAGATGTCTCACGGGCGAGATGCAGCAGTGGCAGCTCAGGGCATCTGGATTGAAGCTCGACCTCCAGGAAGGCCAGCCTACGCGACCTTGCGCGAGCCGTTTCGTGCTTCACAGCTACCAGCACATGGACACCCGTACGGCACGTCCCTCCGCTCCGCCGGCTGCAGACCCCTGCAGTTCTCGGCGTTTGTGCGACACACAGCGAAAGGGAGGGTCGAGCTCAGGGAGAGCTGCCAGCACCACCAAAATAAATCTTTGTATAGACAGCGAAGTGCCCGAGAGCGAGCTAACTCACCCGAGCTCCCCAGCAAGCGAGCGCAGACCGCTCGGCTCGGGCTCTCTTCCAGCTGCAGAAATTCCAGCTCCCAGGGTCACGTTCCTGCTGCAGCCGTGCACATCTCGCACACATTCCTCATGCATACACACAGATTATTTTCCTATAACGATTTCAGGCACCCGGCGCTACAGCATTTATAACTAATACATATTCTAATGTTCCCATTCACCTGAGACACTCAAAACTTTCCCGGCTCATTTGTCAGACTTTTTTTTAAATACCTTCTTCCCCTCAGGCCAGTCAAATCAGTCCAGTTAATTTTAATTTCTACGGACAAGGAAAGTCATCCCAAGGTCATTTTGGGGTTATTTTCCAGTTTCAAGTCTGGAGGATTTTGCAGGATTTGCAGTTGAGGCTTCTGATTATCTGCTACATATTGAAACGAAACGAAATCGGCTGAGGAGAGACAGTGATGAAGCACCCCATTGACACCCAGGTAATTAAGGAGAAACAAACATGTTTGTTGGCTGAAACAAGGGGAAAAATTATGCAAACCACTTTATTCTGGCAAGGAAGAGAGGATGAAGGAAAGAAAAAGTAGCAGCTAATGGGTTTCCATCAGAAGGGCGTGCTTTGCTCAAGCCAAAACCTTCCCAGGGTGCTTGCATTTCAGCGGGAAGGTTGTCGCGTGCCACAGGAAGGCTTTTGTCACCTCTGATCCGAAAGACAGCGAGAAGAAGAAACCCACTAAATTGCAAAACACAACCTTTGTGATGCATGAGATAGGCAGATCAACACAGTCCCACGTTGAAGGGGAAAAAAAAATGTATATATATGTCCTAAGGGCTCAGAAGTGTCGCAGCCTGGAGGTTTGCCATGGGACAGCCCTATCTCCTCCTGGCCAGCCTTAGCATTAAGGTCCTGAAAATTATTCCCTTGGGAAACCGGTGATTCCCAGTGTTAGCCCGGCTCAGGGCCAGGACCAGACGATGCCGAGGCCGCAGCAAGAAACAACATTCACGGTGAACTTCACTCGGCTCCCAAAGCGAGCCTAACGCAGGCGCGTCAGCCTGCGCTCCAAACGTGTTTATTAAATGTTTTTAATATTGCGGTGGCAGACAGAGTAACGCAATCAAGCCCGAGTCACATATCTTCCCAAGTCCGCGGGGACAAGCCTGGCTTATGTTTCTTTCCCAGGGAACGATCGAGATCCAGGACTCGCAGCTCAAATCACACACACTCCCCAGGAGCGGGCGACAGTAATTAGTTCGTGCGCACCGGAGGCAATTTTGGTTTCAAGCCCTGCTTGGGGAACCTGGCAGGAGTACCCGGGCTGCTGGGCAGCGAGCGCGCGGAGGGACCTAGTCCCGATGGTGGGTGCCGAGCAGGTACAACGCTGGCCTCAAGCTCTCGAAAACTGGCCTCGTACCACCCATTATTTGCTACCTAAAAAGCATTGTACTCAGGCTGGGTTTTTTCTCCCCACGGGCAAGCATCTTACAGAGAGGAGCAGCTACGAGAAATAGCTTATTTTGATCTCCTTAAAACAAGGCAAATCCTACTATTCTGGGAGTGCTTCCTCCCGCTCTCCCAGCCCCAGGAGACGATGCCCGCCGCCCCAGGCAGAGCTCACCTGGTCCGAGGTCCCACCATCACCTCCCCAGGCTCACGACAGCCTGGGGGTGCGGGGGAGAGGGCAAACCTGCAGCCCCCCAACCGCACCAGCGCTCAGAGGAGGATGGGGAACGTCACTGAGGGCAGCGCTGGACCACGGGATCCTTAAACTCAGTTTTAGCTCGACTCCAAGCTAGACTCAGACTGCCTCGGAGCGGATTGGACACAGCAGTCCAGGGCTACAGATCCTTCATTCAACATCAAATCCTTTCCCCTGGTTGTGCAGGAAACCTTGAAAACCGTGAGACACACTCGGCTGCAGCCGCAGCAGGAACCTGCACAA
>NW_010550379.1:4491-5076 GCF_000687285.1 Phaethon lepturus | reverse complement strand
TGACTGTGAAATCCGTGGGGGGCAAAAAGAAAAAGAAGGAGGGAATGTATTGTCATATACATTTGTCCAGATATAGCACTACCAAAGGCAGATTGGACATCAGGGCACAGCCATGAGATTAAGTCATTCTTCCGTTTGCTGAAAGCATTAAGGGGGGAAGTTTTGGGAAAACCCCAAAACTTAAAATGTTTGCTGTGAACTTAATGTTTCATTTGACAATTAGTTTTGAAATAACGAACGCTTGAAACAAAGCCAAAAAAAGCTAAATGTTAGAAAAAGATCATTAAATCACTGTTAGGCCAAATGTACTTTAAAAAAAAAAAAAAAGAAAGAAAGAAAGAAAATGCTTGAGTCAGAAAAAGCCTGGCTCTGCATCGGGATCAGCCTTATCCCTGGGAATGACCCCTGGGGCACCGCAAAGGAGAGCAAGAGGGAAACCCACCCCAGCTCGGCCGGTGGAGCAAACGGGGCTGCCCGCGCTCTTTTCGGAGCACGACGCTGCGTCTCCTCTGCCCGCTGCGCCGCCTCCGTACGCTGGCACGGATTTAGGTGATTTACGCGCCGAGATCTGGGCAAAGCCGGCTG
>NW_010550379.1:632-4335 GCF_000687285.1 Phaethon lepturus | reverse complement strand
GGGCGGGGGGCCGCGCGGCGCCCCCCCGCCGCTAAGCACGAGATCAGCCACCCTGATTAGCGATCAAAATTAAAACACCGAACGGCGCCTAGCAAACCCAGGGGAGAGACACAGCTGGTGGGTAATATTAAGGGGAAAAATAAAAAGTTACATCCGAATCCACCTTCTATGTGCTGTTTAACGGGGTTCGCTGCTGCCACCCCTGCAACATCCCGCTGGCGGGGGGTCCCATCTCCCCTCCACCACTCCCAGGCTGAAAGGCAAGGCAAGCTGGCCGGCCCCAAGCCCAGCAGCCGGCCCTCACCGCTGCCAGCCAGAACAAACAGCGCGTTCTGAGCCCCTTCTCATCGCACCAGTGACTGCAGGAGAAGCCCTAGAGCTGCTGGTGGCTGCGCTCACCGCCCCGCACAGCCAGCGGGAGCCAGGGAACCTCCTCGGGCTTCACCTCTCTGCCTCCTGCTCCTCCTGAACCGGTCTTCTGCTGACAGACCTCCGGGCACTCTCTCCTGCCCTGCTTTTTTAAGGCAAAGCCACAAAACAACCCTGAACTGAGAGACAGGACTCCGACTCACAGCAGCCCCCGGGTCTGCGCCTCCTCCCACCACCCCGGCTTGGAGCAAGGGCTGCGGGAACAGACGTACCACGACACGAGGAGTTTAAGAGGCTCCTTGTTCGCTGCTGCGGGGAAGAGGGAGCAGCAGGGAGATAAGTACTCGCTTCTGCGTGCGGTACAGAGAAGGATTAGATACTTACAAATATTTTATCCTAGCTAAAGTAATTGCACCACTTGTTCTTATGAGTCAGAGCTATTTATTTTCATGCTTCAGGGCATCAGTTGATCACACCAGCTGAGGTCAGGCAGAAATTCCCATTGCTCCTGTAAGCGTTTTGCATATTGCAGGGATGTGCGTTAGCACTAGTTACTGCAGCCTGGCCCTCCCCTCGTCCCAGCCCGCTCCGCTCCCCACCGGGTGCAGAGGACACGCCAGCAGGAACAGCTTCTCCACCTTAACCCCCCCCAGTATGACACGGGAAACAGTCATCGCTCTCACCAGTTTAACTTCTGCTAGCGGAGAAGCATATCCCATGCTCCTGCCCTGGCTGGGGGACGCTGAGGCTTTCGGTACCGTCCCGTGCCATAGCCACATCCAGCTGCGCTCCGTCCTCCCGGCAGCAACCGGGCAGAGGGACCAGCGGGAAGAGCATCCAGACGAGATGAGATGGTCTCGGTCATACAGGCGGCGAAAATTAACACAACTCCTTTCGACCCTGGGCAGGAGAGCCGACCCGGGGTCACCAAAGCTCATTTCGGCGGCCAGCGACTCCGCGGCCTCTGCTGGGAGCACACACGGATAACTGCTCATTTCTGAGCGCTTACGGATGCGCAGCTCTAATTGTGCCACCACCGAGAACCCTCTCAAAAACCAACACTTGGCCAACATTAATAAATGAAAACCAGGCAGCATGTACATAGAAGGGGCAGAGGAACGCAAAAAAAACAGCCACAAGTATTGGACCAAGAAAAAAAACCACCTCCTCCCACCCAGTGCTAACTACCCAGCTCCACTAACTCAGGAGCATTTAGTAAAGATCTTGGAAAGAAACAGCCCTTCATCTCCGAGCACCAGGCATGAAATGAAGCGGCAGAGGCCAACGTTCACCAAATAAAAGGTTCCTTTCGCACAAAGGACAGGTCGGCTGCTCTCGGAGCAGAACGCACACACGTGCCGGCGGGCTCTCCGGCAGCGGGGACTGCAAGGTGCTTCCCCGTGCCAGACGGCCTGTGCCCAAACCCGGCCAAAGAGCATCCCACACCACGCACCCAGTCTGAAACGCCTCCGGGAGCTGCGGCAGCGCGGGATCGCGGGGAGAGATCCTGTCCCTCTCCCCACCCGTCCCCTTCCTTTCATTGTGTTCATCCCCTAACTTGGACCCCCGCCGTCCTCCCAAACAGCAGCATTTTGCCTCCTCAGCCCTGCTCAGATGCTCACCAAAAGCCAGGTATCTTACATGTCCTCATCTGCGCTTCACTGATCCCCCTTAGTAATTACACTGCTGCGGCAGCAGCTCCGAACTTTAATTATGAGACAATTTCTGTTCTAATCCCTGGTTTTGACTCGATACCGCAGACCCGCCCCCCCCTTTTCTCCCCCATCCTCTCATTCGGTCATTTCAGAAGGGAAGTCATGCAGATAAGGAGGAGTTTGAACAATCAGGTGTAATGATAACACGGACATCACTTTCATAGAGATGTCTGAACAGCGCTTCAAGGGCAGGACCGCAAAACCAGCCTGCTCTCTGAACCTTTGCCATTTCTTATGTCATCAGAAACGGCGCCAGGATCCTTTTCGGAAGCTTGCACTTGTTTCCTTTTCAAACAAATAATTTTATGGCCATCATAGCCAAAGCTCTGGGACATCCTCCCCTCACTGCTGGCATCTGACCCTCCAGCAGAGCCCACCGCAGGGACGATGTACCAGCAAACTGCACGCAGGGCTGCAAACTCACCGACACCTCCCCACCCAGAGCATCCCACCAGCACCCTCTGGGTGACGTCCCCTGCCAGGCAGCTGGGGTACAGGGAGAGCATCAGGAACGTAAACCCCTCCAACTCAGAAACCCCAGGTTTCACACCCAGATCTTCAGCTCAGCTCACTCGACTTCACCTCTCATCCCCCCACCTGTCACTGGGGATAATATTTTTTTTTTCTGACACGCTTTGTTATTCAGAGATAGAAGATTCTGTAAATGCTGAATTATTATCATCAAATTATAATACTCAGAACATTGTCTCCCTTTGGGATTCATGCTGCAGGAGAGGAGAGCACAGCACAGGCACCCGGAGCTGAAATGTGCCACGTTCAGTTCCTTTAGAGATGGGGGGACGGGTGCTGCTTCAGTATTTTCTCTCTTCCTCAGTTGTCTTGGAAGAGTCTCTCTCTGACAGGTCTTCTGCTGGAGAGAAGTGAACTATATTTGAAAGGTAATTTTGGAGCAAATGGGAACAGAAGTGTCAGAGTCGTCATGACGAGATTTTTTGGAATTTCCTCCCCACTTCAGGAGCGAGGAGGCGGGGGACATCAAGACTTTCTGCATTTCATTGTTTTCAAAATGGGATGTCTCCTGCCGCCGCCTCCAGCTTCCCCAGGCTCCCTGCAGGCTCCCAGCCGCAGGACTCTGCGAAAGCCCCCAAAACAGGGCCAGCCAGCCCCAGACATTTGGTTCTCCCTCGTTTTCACTTTCAGAAATAAAAATAAAGCTGGTTCCAGATGGAGCCACTTACAGCATGGGACACGGGGGCACGCTGTCGAGGAGCCCACGGGGAAGCCGTCATCCAGCCTCTTCCTGGAGCCACCGCTGAGAGCCAGCACTAACAGGCATCCAGCACTGCACCTCGGGGCACACATCTCCCCCCAGACACGCAGGAAAGCCTATTCACATCGCTGAGACTTCCCAAAATTACAGCACACAAGCACAGAACCAGCAACATCCAGTTCTGGTACCCGCAAGGCTGGGGGGAGCATCTTCTGGGGACAGCCTGGAGAAGGACCGGCACCACCTCCCTGCTCCCACCCGGTTTAAGGCTTCATTTTGACATCTTCAAGCTTCTCAAATGTCACCTTTTCAGGAAAGGACGCAAAGACAGCCAAACCTCCAGAGATGGGCAAAGGCTAATGAATTGCTAAGCGCTGAGAGCCAGGAG
>NW_010550379.1:0-531 GCF_000687285.1 Phaethon lepturus | reverse complement strand
CTCTGCGCAGCCGGCGAGCGAAGGAAAGCAGCAGCCTGAGCCCAGCTTGGTCGAGCCCCGGTATCGCCTCCAACGCAGCTTCTCCAACTCCTGCCTGTTTCCGTTACTCAGGCCAACAACCCCAGAAAGAAGCAACAGGGAAAACACAGACGCCGCAGGCACAGCGCAGCGAGAAGCCATCAAGCGTGCGAGCAGGGCGCGAGGAGAGGGAAGGCTCTTGCAAGCAGCAGCCCGCAGCTCGGGCTGGGAGGTTTTGCTCCTTCTCTGCTACAAAACTTGCTATCAGCTTCTGCCTAAATGCTTTTTTCCCCGTGAAACTTGCCCTGTTGCCCCTCCCACAAAGAGTTTCAGGCAGCAAAACCCCTGCTAGCATGGGCACCCGCTGGGAAGCTGTGCCCCCCGCGCCCGCAGAGCACCACGCCAGCACCCCCGCGGCCTGTACGTCAGCCCGGCTGAGGCAGGACACCCCGGTTCATCCCAGAGCCCCCCAGCAGCCTCCCCCGGAGGGGTCTGGGCACAGCACCCAGTGCA
>NW_010550378.1:0-2055 GCF_000687285.1 Phaethon lepturus | reverse complement strand
TCTCTTTAACTGAGCCGAAGCTGTTCACCTTGATAAAGCAGCACGGCAGCGAGTCTCCGAGCCGTACGCGGGGGGCTGGAGAGCTGTTTGATCCACTTCCAAGGGGCTGCCTTTCAGTTCAACCCCGTGCTCTTGAAGGGTGGGTAGCCAGGCCCTCGCTTTTCCCTGTTCATTACTCGAGGTAGCAGGCACCCAGCTGCAGAACAGACCAAACCTCGTAAGGGGGTCCAGCATCTGCCAAAGCAGAGCGCTTGCTTGCTCTCGCCTCCCCGGTGCCCTTTCTCCTCATCCTCATCCCCATTCCCATCCCAGCCCCAGCCTGGCTGTTCATGGCTAATGCACCACAGCACGCTCCCGGCCACCTCCCACTTCACACGTGGCTTCTGCCGGACAGTAAACCGAGCCGGGACCTCAGGGCCCTCTGGGGACTCGGTATTTATCCCCCATAACCACCGATCCCCCCTGCCCTTCACGGGGAAGAGCTCCTCCACCGTTTGGCACCACGACTGCAGCCCTAGTAAAGCCAAGGTGGGACATACCCAATGGACACGCTCCCGGCCACCTCCCACTTCACACGTGGCTTCTGCCGGACAGTAAACCGAGCCGGGACCTCAGGGCCCTCTGGGGACTCGGTATTTATCCCCCATAACCACCGATCCCCCCTGCCCTTCACGGGGAAGGTCTCCTCCACCGTTTGGCACCACGACTGCAGCCCTAGTAAAGCCAAGGTGGGACATACCCAATGGACATCCCCCCCAGCTTCTCCTCCGGGACTCAGAGAAGACTAAAGGACTTGTTATTTTTACACTACAATCCCATAAATTCAGAAATCTGGTCCATCCAGATCGTTTCCTGGCTCTGACAGGTTTGAAATCCCCACCTCCAGGAGTCCTGTGATTTCAGGAGACTCTCAGCCCTGTCCTCCTTAAACCCTGACCTCACCGTGGTGAGCAGAAAGGTTGAAACCACAGGCCCCCGAGAGCCCCATATGCAAATTAAATTGCCACCAAACCCTTTGTTTATTAAACGCTGTGATTTTTCCGGCAGCTTTCTAGTTCTGCGGCTGCGATTTACGGTTCACAAAGGCCGATTTCATGACTTCTCGGCACTTCTGAGGTGCCGGCACCCGCATCACCTCCACCTGCGTGACACGGCCGTGTCTTGTCTCGGCCCCGCCATTGCCTATCGCAGCAATTAACTTTATTCTTTAAAGCCCCCGAGCTCGTAGAGGATGCTGCTGCGTGGTTGAGCGGATGGGAAAGTTTCCATCCTCTTGATGAAATCCGGCTCCGGAGCATCCCCGTGCGTGGCGCACAGCCCCCCGCCACGGGCGCAGATACGGCCCCGCGCCCCTTGCCTCCACGGAGCAGATCTCAGCCCGAACTACCGCAACTCCAGGACAGCCGGCATCGAAAAGCCTCTCCCCGTCTTGCCTACCGCGAGGACGGGGCTCACCTTGCCGATCAAAGTTGGAGGCTTCCCTGGAAGTGATCCCCCACCTCCTGCCCCGGGGCGGGCTGAAAAATAAGGACTCATTGCAATGTCATTTCTGGAGCTGCTAAAACGAAGGTGCTCCGGCTCCCTCAGCGTCTCGCCACTGCGACCCACAAAGACGAGGCTTCCTCCTCAGCGCTGAGAAAAATGAGCTTTTCCCCAGCAGCCTCCTCGCCCTGCTCCGCGCTCCGCTGGCCCGGCGTCCCCGGGACCTCCCCGGCGCCTACGTGGGATGCTCTGAGCCGGCTCTTCCTCAGTCCTCTTCCTCTCATCCCTCTTCCTGGCTGACTTCCCCCCAGCCCTGCTCCTGACGATCCCAACGGATTGCTCTCGTCCCCCGGCCCAGGTGACACCCCGCACCCGGTGCCGCACGCCCCGCGCTCGCAGCTCCTCGCAGGCAGGGAGCAGGCAGGGAGCAGGCAGGGAGCAGGCAGGGAGCACCGGCTCCGAGCGGATCCGATGGATTTTCATTTCCTAACTTTGCCCTTCAGGCTATTTCTAACGAGCTTCCTCGTGCTTAGGAAAAAACAAAAAAATCCTTCATCTTGCAGCGCGGTGTCA
>NW_010550377.1:0-41600 GCF_000687285.1 Phaethon lepturus | reverse complement strand
TCCGTGGGGGCGCTGCCGTGCAGTAGCCATTTCGGGCACACAGAATGGCACTTGGCTGGAGGAGCCGCTGAGCACCAGCTCGGTCCCTTTGGGGGCGTTCCTGGGGCTCCCTCACAAGCCTACCTCCTACAGCCAGCAACCTCCTCTTGTACCACCTGGGGCTTCCTCAGAAGCACTTTTCTGTAAGCCCCAAAATATGAAAAATTGGACGTTTTATCTTGGCTAGCTACAGGTAGCCTCTGCACAGACCCCGTGTTACTGACGGTAGGTCATCTGAGCATACTTGGGTCTTTCATAACTTTGTCTCTTGCTCATCTTTAGTCAGTCAGGCATACCTGGTTAGTGACATATATCTGATCCTGTTTTGTGCCAACTCTTCTGAAATCTCGGATGCAAATATGGTAAGCTATTGTTCAATTTCCACTTTTAACTGGGATTTGTTGTACGTATCAGGAGTGGTGACACAGGCCCTGTAAAAATGTTGAATTGTTCTAGTGATTGAGATTTGCAGGCAACACTTGAAAGTGGGAGACACGCTATAAAGGATTTGAATTTCTGTCATGGTTTAGCCCCAACCTGCAACTAAGCACCACACAGCCACTAGCTCGCCTCCCCCTGCCCAGGTGCAATGGGGGAGAGAATTAAAAAAAACCCTTGTGGGATGAGATAAGGACAGTTTAATAGGTGAAACAAAAGCCACGCACACAAGCAAAACAAAACAAGGAATTTATTCACCACTTCCCATGGGCAGGCAGGTGTTCAGCCATCTCCAGGAAAGCAGGGCTCCATCGGGCATAATGGTTACTTGGGAAGACGGATGCCGTCTCTCCCAACATTCTTGCCCCAGCTTTATATGCTGAGCACAACGCCATATGGTCTGGAATATCCCTCCGGTTATTTTGGGTCAGCTGTCCTGGCTGTGTCCCCTCCCAAATTTGTGTGCACCCCCACTGGTGGGGGTGGGAAGCAGAGAAGGCCTTGGCTCTGTGTAAGCACTGCTCAGCAATAGCTAAAATATCCCTGTGGTATCAACACTGTTTCCAGCACAAATCCAAAACACAGCCCCATACTAGCTCCTGTGAAGAAAATTAACTCTATCCCAGCCAAAGCCTGCAGTTTCTTATGTGACTGATGAAGCACGATTTGTTTGAATTCACTGTCACCAAATTGAAATAGTGAAAAATGGTTTTTAGATTTACTCTTAAAGGCCAACTGTAATCCAGACTAAGTGTCATACTTAGCATCTAATGTCCTAGTTCTTGTAAACATAAATGTTATTACATTTTCTCAGCCTGCCACGATTTGCTTTCCTGGACTAGGTCTTCACCTAAACTATTCCGTAGTAGTATTCCTTTCCTAGAATGAAGTCATGCACAGCCTTAACCTGAGTGCAGATTTTAGATTTAGATTTTGCTGGATCAGGGGCTAAGTGATAAATGAGAAGTTATTTCCTAAATGTGGTTTCAATACCACGTGTTTAATTAGGTGCATGCATTCATACTGTGCATTGAAGAGTGAACTTCCATTTAGTTGGATTTCTGTGTAGAGGGTAAGCTAGTTAAAAGCTGATATGGCACATCATAGAGTATCAATTTAAGTATAGCAGCTTGGAGTGCACCACATAATAATGTGCCCTGCTGAGAATCCAGCTCTGAGCTCCGTGCTGTGATAGAAAGATTTCTACAGGTAACCAACAGGTAGTCCAATTCAGGGCTCGGATTATCGCTGCTGTCATTACAGACAATGCATCTTTCCTTGCTGCTTTAGTACAGGGTTCTTAAGCATAGCTTCTCTGATTGCTGTTTCTTTAGAGAATGCAATGTTGTCTCCCAGGTCCTGTAAAATGCTGGGATCACTGGGGTATGATGCTTACCCTTTTTCACAGCTTGCTGCATTCAGCATTTACAATGTGCTTCTCAGAAAGGCTTGTTAGACGAAGCAAAACAGATGCACGTATGTGGCAAGAGTTCAAAGGTAACTCACTCTTTGCTTTGGCTGATACGGGAAATAAATAAAATCGTGAATTACCCTGCTGTGACATTCTTGTCAGTTTTACCATGCTGTGTCCTGAGGTTAGAGCTCTCTAAAACTCTAATTTAAAAAAAAAAAAAATCCAGTATCTTTCTTCTTTAGACCATTTGTTATGTGCAGCCAATGTTTTCTTTCCCGGCTGCTCCAGTTGAACAGGTTGTTTTTTCTAAGAAAACATTGTTTCCTCTCGCTGCCTGGGTATCTTTTCATCTTGCCAAAACTTGAGGTGGGGTGGAGCCTGTATTTATAATAGTTTGTTATATGAGTAAAGTAGTTAGGCTAACTGTAGTAATTTCCTAAAGTCTATGAATCATAGATAGTTTGGGAAATTAATGGTGTTTCTACAGTATCTTCTAGCAGCTTCATTAATTTTTCCACCTTAATTGATTAATTTAACATTTGTTTTCATACTTGAGGAGCTAAGTAAGAGTAGCAGTTTTTGCACTTTTTCTACCATGGGATAGCATTTCAGAACAGTAAAAAACTGACTGGTAAACTAGCAACCTGGTAAACAGTTGAGCAGAGCTAGTAGAAAGCCAATTTATAACTGAGACTATAGTCACGTAATTTGTACAGAAGCTTAACTTTGTGCTCCGAAGTAATATAAACTCTTTGCCATCTAAAATTAGTTGTGCTTTTACATGTCTGACAGCATGAGGCCTGGTGACTCTGAAAAGCTCAAGTATATAAAATTGAATAGAGGTGGGATTTTAGCTAGCTAAATCTTGTATTTTGATTAGCAACTCAAAACACCTGGGAAAAGTATGTTTTCAATCTGAGGAGACATTGAATCACCTGCTTGGAGGCAGATGCTGTTATATATGAACTATTATACTGGGTGATTATGCTCAGGGTAGGTATTCTTTCTGCTGTGTTTGTGTGTTGAAGAAAAGCTGTGAGCTGTGCTCGGTTCTTTTAAGGAACAAATGCAGGTTTGTATTCTTAGGATGATTTTGGCCTTGAGAAGTGTCAGAAGCATCTGTGGCCCTGACTTGGAGACTGAAAATAGACTTTAGTAAATTTCTCTCTCTCTCTTTTTTTTTTTTTTGCCTACATACAGGTCAGTAACTCTTTCCAAGTACTTAACTCTAAATTTGGGGTAGGGGTGTGGTAAGAACTGTTACTGAGTTTATTGCTAGTGATTGTATACAAATCTTGGATTATACTGAGGTACAGAAAGAACAAAAAAGCATCTAAGATTCCTTTTTAGGTTACTTGCCTTTTTGATGGCATGTAGGTAAAACAGCAGTCTGTTTAGCAGATGCAATTAGCACAATGCAAATGGCTTCTGGACTTTTTGAACAGCTGCAGTGTATATGGAGGTATACGTAGGTTATTAATACTGTTCTTAATTAAAGATGTTTTGCCCCTATAGCTAAATCTGAATTATGCATTCTACTGTAATAAAATAAATGAGATTATCAGGTTAATTTTGGTATTTTCCTTAAAAAGCTTGTAAGGTTTTTTTTATCATTAATTGGTTTAATTATTGACACTCATCAGGACATTCTTTACTTTGGTATTGACACCTGAAATTATTCAGGGTAAATCAAAGCAACACCTGATTGAGTTAGTGAGTTAGAGTATCGCCCATGATGATAAACTGATGAATTTCACCCTCTTCAAGTATTGACGGTTCTCTGCATTGTGGTGCTGAAATAGTCCTAGCAGACACAGCTCTTACTCCTGTTCCCTTCATTGCTTTCAGTTGTATACCATCACCCAGAGACTGTCTTCCCCAGCTCTTAAGCTTATAATCCTAACTATCGTTTTTATTCTCCTAAATATTATTATGATATTGTGGTTGGGGTAAGAACAAACACTGGTGAAAATAAAATTTTAAAACAAAAGGTGAAGAAGAATGAGGCATTTATGAAACATAAATCTTTTTAAACAGCTATGTAATGTAACTAACTTGCACTTACTGTCCTTTCAAGGAAGATAGTCATGTTGTCTGAATGGAATTCAGTTAACTCACTAAGCAGAGATACACAAGACACCGTAAGAAGTAGCCTAAGCTGCAGTGAAAAATGGTAAGTGGAAATGCCTTCTTTGCAAATTTTACATGCTTTCTGCTATTTGTCTCTTGGTGCTAGTAAAGGGTTAGGTAGGCTGAAAAAGTGATTGACTGAAAAATAAATGAATAAAACTCAAGCTCTTTCTGAGCCTTTTTCCTAGGTGCTCACTTTTTATTTTTTTTCCCCCATAATTAAGAAGTATCTGGATGTTTATGTCTCTAATGAGAACTTTTGGAACTCTCACACTTCTGCAAGTCGATCAATTCTCATTTGAGTGCGTCTGTGTGGTTTTGGGTTTGACTAAAACTGGGGACTAGAGCACTGACAGCATTGGAAATCACACGAGACAGTTCTGCAGCTTAGCCAGATGAATAGCCAGCATTCACAGCTCACAAAATGATTTGGAGTTTAGATTAGTAAACAGTACTTAAACAATATTGAATTCACTCCAGTTGCAATTTCACTTCCAAAATAATCTGCAACGGTGGAGTCTTCTGTTAAAAAAAAAAAAAAAAAAAAGCATAATGACATTTTCTGTTAAGAGTCCTTGCTGATAAATATTGTTTATCTCAAAAAATAGAGTTTTAGCATTGAAAAGGGTACACTCAGTTAGAAAACAATATTTTTTATTTTTTTAAGAAATCTGCTAGTGTCTGGGGTTTTTTTCCCCCCTGCTTTCAGACCATCAACTCCAAAAGCGATTACAAATCCAAAGTGCAGGTCATAGATGCCTTATAGGACTAAAGTTAGGCATGTTGGACTGATTCACAGCATCCTGCAATCTGAATGGATCTGTGAGGCTAAATCAAACCAATAGCAAAAACTGACGAGAGGTGTGTTTTGAGGACTCTATTTGCCTGCCATGATACAGAACTGTTATTTGGTGATGTGGAGTATGTGACTAAGAACTACATCAGTATGAAATGGTTATCTAGAGGATGCCTTAATGGACTTAAATGTTTAAGCTCGTTAACTGCAATTTTGACTTTTTAAAATAGATGTCTAAAAAGCATATATAAAAAATACATGTTACCACTGTATACTAACAATACTTATGAATGGACATAGCTCAGGTCAGGATGCCTAAGTGGGTTCCTACTGAGTTGCAAGAGGGCAAAATGACCTTTAAGTCATATAGCCTTCCATTTTACCTTTACCCAATACTTCTGCTTCTTGAGGTTGATAGAAAGCAAAGGGATGTTGCTGAGCAGTGCAACATTCATAAGACCCACAGTACTTCGAGATTGTAAGTGTAAATCCTTGCATCCACAATATCTGGTTCTTGCACATTTATTTCATATAATCTAACATACATTTCTTCGTAGACCCATCATTTTTTGTGTCAGTTACTGCTTGAGTAAGGGCAGCCTTTTTTACCTCCTGTATTTTTGTGACCATAACACCATATCTGTTAGATCAAAGATCAACTACTTTTTTCCATTTCAATTCCAAGACTTTGCCTTATTTTTTTGTGTCATTTCCTATTCAGATGATTACTTCTGCCTTGCATCTTTCCCTCATACTCTCTGTTCCCACACATCATAATTTGAAAGCATCATCATTTTCTTACTACTTCTTTACTGCAAAGGAATAGCCACTGCAATGTCACTCTTCTCTTTCACATCCTTTTCTCAAAAAGAACTTGTTAGTGAGTTAGGTTGATATGAGCATATTGGTTTTGTCCCTTTTTTTGTTTGTTAGTTTAAACGTACATTTGTTATGGCTTACTAGATTCTTGGCTGTTAGGGATAAGGCCCATTTTTGGTTCATCCTGAATTTACAGTACAGTCTGAGGGTAAGGGGGATCTGAGTAGTATCACAACAAAAATAATAATTATGTTGTCTGGTAAGTTTCTGCAGTATTTCTGCAGAAAGAAATGCTTATGTCACCTCTTAGCTAGGTAGCTAGGTTGTGTGCTGGACTAGTGACAGAAATAGTTGATGATAATTTTAATTGTCCTTTAACAAAGCACAGCCATTGGGGGAATACTACTAATAGATAATAAAACTTAAAAAAAAATGGTAATCATAATTTTCTGCAAGCAGCAGCACAAGCTCCAGACTGCTCCATGTTTTTTTTTCCAAAAGTAGTATTTATTTCTAAACAAATCTTGCTATTCCTACATACCTTTAAATCTTCAATAATCCTGTTTACTACTTATGTGAATTTTGCATTTTGCATATCTCTTAATTTTACTGTCTGATACACCCTCCAGAATACAATGCTGTAATGTTTTGAACTACTTAAACTCCAAGAAAAAATGTTCTCGGAGTCCTCGTATCTTTCCATTTGGTGCCTATTTTTTAAATGCCTGTGCAGCAGCAGACTGTTCTGCTGGCATGATAGGTTTGATACTGATTCAGAAACAGTAACAGACTGAAATAGCCCAAAGTGAGAACAGAGTTTTAAGGTCACTGTAAAGCTGCAAAGCTAGGGCAGAAGGAGAAATGTGAGGAATTTCCATTTTGATAATTCTTCTGAAAGGATTAAAAAAAAAAATGGAGGTGCTTTTGGGTTTTTTGTCATGTTCATTAAACTGAAATCTTGGTAGCTAAAGGGCATTTTTTCCATAGCCCAGTGAGCATGACTCTGTACTGCAAGCGTGATCCTTATAAAGCTGTTTTAGACCCAGGGCACACAATATGACCTGTTCTTTGTATTCTTATGTGCTAAACTGTCATAGCACAGGTCCAAAAAGGAACAACATCCACTTCAGGGCTACCCATGGTCCTGGTGCACCACAGCCCTCTGACACCTGTGGTGACCTGGAAAGAAACTGTAGGAACAAGAGGGATAGAAGCACTGCAGCAGGGGAGAGAGCTGGTGGGAAATGGTGATAACCTCTGAATTGCCTTCTGGTAAATCTCCACTTGGCTGTGAGTAGGAGGACTTTGTTTAATACTGATAGCTGTTTTTTTATAGGAGGGCATCTTTTTCTTTTTTTTCTTTTTTTCTTTTTTTTTTTTTTTTTGCAAAGAACACCTTTTCAAGTAATTTTCACTTTGCTTTTGAGTACAGAACACCAAGGCAGGAGAATGAGATGGTACTTAAACAAGAGTAATCAGAAGTGTGGTACAAACTACTTTCAGAATTGGACATGATATGTCTCCCGTCATTGCTGCAAAACCCTGCCTGAACACATGCTGTGATCTAATTTGCGTTAGAAGCAGCTGAAAGTATATTCAGAGAATTCCTAATATTGTTTTTCTGTTTGTAAGAGTGCTCACATGGCCCGTCCTTCATAAGGCCTGAACAGCAACAGCTGTTAAAATGGCAATGTGAGTTCAAGCATCCAAAACTGTTTGAGAGTGCATATGCTACAGCTGGTCATGTTAAAGAGGCTGCCGACCATCAGCCAGATTAAACAGTAACCAGGGAGTTAAGAGTCAGTTTTGAAACAAAGGAGGTGCCAATTTGGAAAGAAATGTAAGGGATAAATGCAACTTTGTAACAGGAGGGAGAAAGTGGGAACAGGACAAGCGGTCAAAACTAGAGGAGTTGGGTTTGACACTGTTGTTTGGTTCACTCACTGGCACCAAACCTCTCTCTGGGCCAGGCAGAGCACCCTCCCTACCTGATTCTGCCAGCAGCCTGCATCCAGCTCGAGCAGTGACAGTGCAGGGTACAACAGGTAGGGACTCACAACTGGGTGTGCGACCTTGTGTGGTGCTTTCTCCCTAGTGTGTGCATTAGCAGGTTGTAAAGTACAGCACAGGTACACATTAAGCACCCATTAAGAAGATATGTGTGAGAGGGGGATTGTGTGTATAACCATGGGTATGTGGGTGCACAGATCTGTGTGCATGGTTAGAAATTTGGGGGATTAGTGAAGAAAGGTCATTTAGAAATTTGTTAGGTGTTTATTAGCATTTTGTCTGTTAACAGTCTTACCTGTTGTATTGCTGATACTGAACCTGAATGTATATTTCGCCAATTGCCAGTAACTATGTGCTATTAATAAATCAGTAAACCAGTTTGATTGTGATTCGTTTTAAACTAAGTGAACTGTGCAGTTTTTCCCTGTCACACCAGGTTGTAATTGTAGCTATTACATGATGTGTAATGTCATTATGATTTGGCAAAGTTGTCTGCCAGTGGGAGGAGAGACAACTGTTGACAATGAAATGATAATCTTACTATTAATATAGTGGGGTAGAACCCTTTCGTGAAGATTTTTGGGCAAAACAGTGACTGGTTCTAGAACTTTGCAGGCTCTAATGGTATCATTAAACTCAGGTGTGACAACAAGCATGCTCTTAGAACATGTTGCAATTATAGTGGACAGAGATGCTATTTCGACAATGACTAATTAAGCTCTTATTACTAGTCATCCCTAGTTCCCTACTGGAATACACTGATGTCCTCAGATCTGCCTTCCTAACACAAATGGCTTCCAAACACTGTTCTCAAAATTATTCAGGTTTGAACAAACTCTCTCTATTTTAATGTTAAGCCCCCACATTGAGTAAGGAATGAATACAGTCTTAAGTAACATGGTCTGACCTCATAACTGACTCTAGTTTGTGCAGGAGTTTTGGACAAGATAGATAACTTCCCGAGGTCCCTTCCAACTTGAACTTTCCTATGATCCTATAACTTGACATGCAGTTTTGCTAGTACAGTGACTGTATGGTGATATTTTGGCTGTCTGGCTGTGCCCGCAGCAATATTTGAGTGTGGTCACACCAGTTGTCAAAGAGTAGCTCTGCTTCCACGGGCAAAATCCAGCTGCCTTTGGTTGCATAACTTCTTAGATGTTTCTGCCTTTCTTATCAATAGGAAGTAGGGGTACTCTAGAGATGACTTTTTCTGCCTACCTTAGAAGTCCTGAGGCATGGTTTGCCTATGCACTCTGTTTTTTTAGAGGCTGGAAATGACTAAGTTGGACATGATTAAAGGTGTTAGTTTTGAATCAACTGGTAGAAGTGGTGAGGAAGGGAAGAAAGTTCCTGATTTTATTTCCATTTGGTTAGGGTAAGTTTAATCAATGACATAAGATTACAAACACAAGACTGGAAAGGACTGAGTCTGGTCCCCTGCTTTGTGATTGAAGATGTTTTTTTTGTATAGACCAACATTATGCCTATACAAAGATTACTTCAAAGTATTACTTAGGTGAGTCTTCTAATCTTGGGCTTAAATTTATTCATAGAAAGTTTATACCTCTCTGCTCTTGTGTGTTGATGTTATCTTTTATCTGTAGCTGAAAGTATCTTTGACTGTGTTTCAAGCCCATAATGATTTGGCAAGTGGTTTAATAACCCAAAAGCAGTTTGATAAAACCTGAACCACTTTGAGTTTCATGACGTCGGGAGATACAACACTTAAAATTGGAGAAATTATACAACCCATGCCTGCAGCATGGATTTTTACAGGTAATTGGTTTGAGCCACTGTCTCTGGCTTGGAATCCAAGTGCCTCCTAGCACTCTGCCTCAGTGTTTTTCCTGCTCTCTGATCTTCCCACAGTAGCTGAGGAATTGGAAAGCAGCAGTGTCACTGCTACATTTGAAAAGCAGTTAGTACCACTGCTGTGACAGGGAAGGTTAAACCATCCTAAGTTCCTCACCACTGCAAGGAAACTAGCTTTTGCAGCCAGCAACCCAGTGGTACAGAAGCATGTAAATACATGCACATATGGTTATGCAAGAAGGTTGGTGCAGAGAAGACAAGTGGGACTGTCTTGGTGTAGAGCACTGCTGTCTGCAGCAGCACGCAGTTCTCTACCACAGAACAAAAGGAATTAAAGGTTTGGGCAGTGAAGTTCTGTGAGGAACTGTTTCTCAAAACTCAACTTGGACAGGTGCAAAAAAAAAATCTTTTTTACGGGTTGGGTAAGCACCATTAAGTGCAAAATGGATGCAGACTGATCATCACAGGGTCATGAAACAGAGTGAGAGTTCATTCCCCATAAAAGAGTCACTTGGCAAGAGAAAAGGGGAGAGAAAGGAAGATATGTTATGCTGTCTGCATGAGTTCTTGTAGGTGAAACAGCTGAATGCCAGTTTTCACTAAGACCATTCCTTAGAATTGGTAACTGAAAACACAGCCCAGGTTAATAATAATAATAATAAAAAAAAAAAAAAAATCCATCTGTATTTTGAGAAGCAAAAAAGTTTTAGCTGCTTTGGAATTCAGGTTTGATTTGAGATCTGTTCTCTAAACACACTATTTTTCATCCTGTATCAGTAAGGTACCTAAGCCAGTGATTTTAAGGGTATATTATGTGGTCTTTTGGGAGCATATACAAGATCAATCTTGTATACTCCATGTCAGTCAGACATCACCATTACGGGGTATCTGGTGAGCAGCTGTTTTGTGTTCATCTCCCGAGAGCACTTTATACTCTTAATTTTTTTCCCTAATTCTCAGTATCAAATACTTCTCTTCATATGAGCCACACGTCCACTGGAGTGCACTTCTTATAAAACCCAGAAATTTAATGAAAATATTAAAAAGATTATTGCTTACATGAATCCATGGAGGAGTTCTTCTGTTAGCCCAGTTTGCTAGGTAGTTCTTCTTTTAGCAGAATCTTTATTATTTTTCTTTGGATAGTTCATTATTCATCTTGCAATTCATTCACACCTTCTCCATCTTATCATTTCTCATGTGATACTGAAACAAGTGCTTCAACATCACCTAGGTTTATTTAATCAAGTATTTGATCAACTACATTTCCTTTACTCTGGTTAGTTGGTTATCTTATACAAGAACCAGTGGGTTAGTAATTAACTTTGTATTGTTGTCTGCTTTTTATTTTAATTGTTTTCAACATAGATCCTGACTGATATACATAGAGAAGTTAATTTTTACACGTTATTTAATGTGAATTCCTGTTTTTTAACTAAGTATATAAGACACAAGGAATCACAAAATAATTTGTTTGTACAACTTCTTTTGGATACCAAAAGAAATAAGCTTATCTGAGTATGGAAAGGATTAATATGAAAAAAGTGAGGTATGATATAAAAACAAACAGACCGCAGGGAAGGTCTGTGTCAACCAAAATTGCTAGACTTTTATTTATTCGTTTAGCAAAGTTTGGAGAGAGGGGAAAAAAAAACCCAAAAAACAAAAAACAAACACTTGTGTGTTGCAATAGGATTAGGGGAAGTGACTACTGAACTCAGAGTATAAATGCTTTGCAAGGTCAATCCCTGGAGCAGTGAGTAAAATAGGAGTGGAAATAACACAAAGTAATCAAAAAAAGTAGGCTACGATACTAGATGTATTTGCTGAGTTTCTGAATGTCTAGGATGTCGTTCCTGGGCTATGCAGCTCTGCTCTTATGTTGGCTGTATTGTACTGCAGAAAGAGGTAAGCTTTAATGTGGAAAAAAACCCAACACCCCTTTCTTAAAGTGTATGTGAAGATGGTAACTAAAACAATATGTAAAGAAAATGTTTGCATTGTAGCCTATTTTAATGAACTTCTGACAACAATAATTGAGATTTCTTCTGGCAGTATTTAACACCTTTAGTATTTAGTATCCTGTCATAGGTGGCATTTCACCTATTTGGATAACTACTGCTGTTATTAATGTTACACAACTATTTTAATGGTAGTATCCCTATAAACTAAAGCCAGACAACTCATGTGTTGTTAATTATATTTGTTAATTATTCTAACATCTAAAACCTGTAAACAGCTGTTAGATTAAAATAAAAATTATTCAATAAATGTGTATTTCTGTCTGGAATAATCTGTGAGATAATTTGAGAAAGAGGAATGATTACTAAATTGGCTGAAAAGCTTACAATATCTGTTGACTGGTAGACTGGTTTTAATCCATTAAATGAGATAAATGTACGCAGGTATGTTTTTGTATGTGTTTAAAGAGGTAGCTAGTACTCTGCGTATCTTTTCAGAAGCCTCTGATATTATCTGCTCCTCTGTTGAATTTATTTTTCTTCATATTATGTTTAAATTGTTTAATGTATTTTTAGTTCTTTCTTTTGTTTTCTCTCTGGATTTCTTTACATAGACTGTTGCAGAAATGTCTTTATATATATACTTATAATAAATACAGCTCCAAAACAACTAATAAAGTCTAATTTGTTTGCAAAGAAGTTCAGAAAAGTCCTGGAATTTGAAAAGAAATTTTGCCTGAATTTGCACTTCCTTTTCACAATGCTTTCTTTAGATCAGAGAGACTGCAAAGGAATGTAAATGTAGCAATATTTGATTTATCTGGGACAACTATTACAATGAGTCATGCAGGGTTCTTAGTTCAAGCTTCATATTGAAAGTCTATGTGAGTTGTTCAAGAGCTGTTTTTTTGCACAAGGGATGAAAAATACTTCTACCTGAATTCATAGTTTCTGCTTGACTTTATGGAAGTTGCTACCAGGATAATGATGGCAAGAAAACAGCTTGAGCTCTAACTGAGGTCAAGTCACATATAAATACTAAATGATCAATTTGAGCTCCCCTGCTCTCTCTAAAGGATTTGAAGGTATATGCATTTAGTGCATGCCTCTAATATAAGAATAAAACCCTATCAATTTTGGTGAGTACACATTGTGAGTGCATGTTGTAGGTAATATAATTTGGAAGTATATTCCGTCAGCAGATTTATTCTTCTCAGGCTACTAAGAAACTGCATTAAAAAAAAGAATAATTAATTGTAGTCAGAAATACATATACATACTGTGACACTTGATGATAACACATAGTTTGACATCTGGGCAGGAATGGTAAAGAACAATCAGAGAGCGCTGAAATAAAACCCAGAAAGAAACATATCTTAGTACTGATGAAGAGATTATCAGGAGATAACCTTTCATGCTTTTTTTTAAAAATGTAAACAAGGAGGAGTGAAGAGGCCCCATTCTACACAACAGACAATAAAAATATAATACAATGCAGAAGTAAAAGAGGGATAGAGCAGAGCTGTCCTGGTAATAAATAGCCTATTTTTTAAATCATAGAATTCGGAGTGTACTTTCTCAGCTTGCAAACTGAAAGCACTAATTTTAACAAGCTGTAATGAAAAATATGCAAAATTAGAAAAATTCCTTTTCCCACCATTACAAAGAACTTATTGGGTAAACTAACCGTTTTTAACACATTTGAAAGACCGAACTAGCTAGAGGAGTCTTGTTCATTTCACTTATTCCTGCATTTTGCAAAAACGTTGTTAAAAAGTGAATGTGTCTTAAACTTGCTAAGAAGTCTCTACTACCTTCTTTGATAGTAGCGTAGTACCCACTAGTGGACAGAAGGATTTATTTCCACACAGATGTAATCAGTAGAAAGAAGCATCCTTATTAAAATAGTTAGATAAAACATGAATCTTCCTTTAGCACCTCAGCAGTACTGTCAAAGCTTGTCTGTTTCTTCTGCCTACTTAAGACAGCCGAAATAGAGTTAGATCTCACAATTAACATTATTTTCTGTATATTTTCAAAATGACATAGCTACAGAATACTTCGTGTAACAAAACATTTTCCTGAATTTTAAAAAAAACTCTAAAATTATGGCTCTAATTTGATAGGTACTCCACTGACTGAAATTAAAGCAGTGAGTGCTCAAGGATATGTCTTTACAACTGAAGTAAAATTCACTTTCCACACATTGATGTGGAAGAACGAGTATTTAATCTGCTCACTTTGTATTAGAAATCACAGCTACTTAATCTGTGGTCTCCACAGTTTAGTTCAGCAAGCCATAACTCCACATCCCTCACATGAGGAAAGAGCCTAAGTATTTTTCCTCTAATCCCACTTTCAGGCAGCACCTGGACAATCCATAGGAAAGCTTCAGTGGGAGTATTGCTCTTTCTCAAACCTGTGGCCTTACAACTAAACTGGTGAGAGGACTTTTGTGCCAGCTGCTACTGAGTAATGAATCTACACACCGAGAAATTTCCTTACCTGGTGGACATTTCTTCTCCCATTTATTTTCTATACAGACGTTTCATTTCTTTTCCAAGGCCTAATTTCTCAGAGATTGTTTTATTTATTCTTGATGAATTCTTACCTTTCATGTTCCTAGGCAAAACAGACTTCACTGCATCTAATTAGCTGGACTGTCCAGACTGTGTTAGTCTGGGTAAAGCTTCAGAGAATTAGTCACTGAAATTAGGTAAATTATTGTAAACAAAACCAAAAAAAAAGTTTCGTAACAAAGATCATTTAGTCTTTCATTAACACCTTCCCAACATTTTTTTGTCTCCCCTTCAGTCTGATTTTTCTCATTCTCAACCTGTTGAGGAACTTCTTAATAAAAATAATTGAGGCTCATTTCTTGTAATTCATATGGGCATGGCTGTACATTTCACAGACACTGAAGAAGGCCCAGGAAGGAGGTTTTGGGGAAGGACTGTGTAATATTGAACTAATGAGAAATATCAGACAACACCATCCACCCCCCAAATTGAGTTAAAATGCTTTGAAGCTAACAAAGGTCAAAGTGAATACCCAGAATTAATTACATCATGTAATAAGTAACTTGTCATAAGAAGTAATGTAAGACAGGAGGAAATGAGTTTTGGATTACCAAGTGATCTCAGCTTGACATCAGGAGAGAAAGTTTAGGCGATGTAAAAGTGAGGGGAGATTTTAACAGAACTTGATCAAATGACACATGAACTTAATGTCAGTAAGGATGGTGGTGGCTGCAGAAGGAAGTAGTTTGAAAGGAAACTCTACAGAGTGCACAGAGCTGTTCTCTGTGGTAATGGAAAGACAGGCATGGAGGATCTCCTGCAGATGGAAGGGTAAGAGATGTCTGTGGTCAGAATCAGGGCATTAATCTCATGTCAGTCTTTAACTAAAATCTATTTCATTAATTATGACTGTCACGTGTAGTTTCTTGGCACCTGCTTGACTATTCTTATGTATCCTTCTAAATGTCTATTCATATTCCTACAAAACATGGATTCTTGGCAGTTTTCGATTTTGTGATAATTAAGTGGAAAACATCACAGATGTCCCCAGGATTTCTTGCTACATTTTCTATTGTAAAATTACTTTGCATTTGTACCATCTGCTTCAGTCACCAATATTTTTATTTACAATTTTTAGCCTGTAAAGAGCCTCCTCCTAGGAGGGTTAAAGAAGTGCCTACTGAAAGATGGGACAAACCTCCCTATCCACATGGTACTCAAGTAACATACAGATGTCGGCCTGGATATATAAAACTTGGACGAATTGTGTTTGAGTGTGCTGATGGAGCATGGAAGCAACACCTCCCGGCGGCAGAATGCAGAAGTAAGTATTTATGCAAAATATGTGCAAACATTTGACGTGACAGGTCACGTTCCTTGCCAGTGATGTCAATGTGAAATTACCATTGTATCTTTACCTGTAATTTACTTATTTCAGCATTCTTTAAAATATCATCCTAAAAGGGATGCAACATTTTTGAAAGTTCCTCTTCTCCAGATCAAATTATTATAATTTTTTTTCTTCACAGGAGATCTTACTCTAGACCAGCCTGACTAACTCAATTTATGTTAAGTTATTAAGCTAAGTTGTTAAGTTATTAGGAGCTTGCTTCCAAAATTTTAGAAAAAGTCTAATGCAGATAAAATTCTAAGCAGAATAAAGCACTTCTGAATGAGAGTCAAGAGACGGTATTGTCATCTTTTCAGTTTATTCAACTAGTTCTATGAAGGATATAATTTCTTGGAAGTGGGAAATTATTTTTCCCTGCCTTCTCTTTTAATCTATGAAGGAAAATTCATGATGAGAATGAGAGCTGCTATTTATTATCCCTAGTATACTGTGTTAAGAGTTTAGAAGTATTTCACACCATCATACAGAATTCATTAGTTGAAGAAATTGAAGTTTATGACTGTTAGTCAGCAGATACTTCTTTTTGCTAATAAATTAGTTTTAAACACAAAGAAATTTTAGACACACAAGCTTTTATTCTTACATATCTAACATACAACATTTTTACTAGTAGAATATAAATATTTGATTTAATAATATAAAATTAAGTCCCAAAGTTCCTTCAAACAGAGATGAATACAAATCATGAGTAAAAATTAATAAAGTTGTTACTAGTCTCTTTTACATTTTTTCTTTAGTCACCTTCTCAGTTTTTATATGTATTTGTATAACTACTCGGTAAACATGGATCTTTCAAATTATACAAAATTTGGTGTTGCTTTTTAGCAACATATTTTAGTAAATAGAGCCACCCTGTGAATAGGTACTGACACTGGCAAGGTGCAGGTGGAAGGAGAAAAGGGATGGTCTGCCACAGATTACGATCACTTTTCAGGATAGGCCACACTAGACAACAAAATTGATCATGAAGTTGTCCATTTTCTCTGAATCACACTGGAGCATGTTTAGGGCCTACTCGAACACCTCTTCCTTGGAGAAAACAAGGATGTTTATACACTCCAAGAAATGAAATTGCCTAGGTCAACAGGGACCAGGAAAGATTTCTTCTGAGGGGGGCCTAATGGGTTTTAGCTATGCAGTTTATTTTGCAGTCCATATTATAACATGGAAAGTGGATGGATGAGAGGGGTGGTGTGTTCATCTTTGCAATTCTTTTGGGAAGCCAGGACAAATAGTTAAGGTCAAGCCACATGGGTAACTTTGAGCAGAAAGGACTGAGTACCAAAAGACTCCTGTGGCCTTAGATCGTCCCTCTTTACTCAGCACAATCCCCATCAGACTGAGGAAATTTCATTTCCAATCATGGATGGATTCTGTAGTGGAAGCTTTGAACCAGTTTGTGTCACAAGTTGTATGAAAAGCTGAAGTTATATCCTGCCATTAAATTTCTCATAAAACTTAATACGAGCTCAGCCTTTTTAAAGGAATAAAACCTGCTAATTTGTTATTTAATTTTAAAATATCAGCAGATCCATACTCCAGTATGTTCTCATTGAAGATAGTGATTAAAAAAGGAAGGGGTTAATCAAGCTAACGGTGAGCATTTTTGAGTTTTTGAAAGGGCCATACTCACTGCTCATTACTAGAAAAGTGCCATCTTTCACACGTTCACATTCCCATGTATGGTGTAAGTCAATTTTTCTTCTTTTTTTTTTTTTTTTAAACCAGATAAGCCATGTGGACATCCTGGAGATATTGAATTTGGTTCCTTTGAACTTACCAGTGGAAGTGAATTTGTATTTGGTGCCAGAGTTGAGTACAGATGTAATCATGGGTAATACTTATTTAATTCAATATATGGGAGTTAACAAAAGATGTTAATGGCAAAAAGTGTCAATTATAGATTTGTTGTCTGTAATGCAGCTACAACTTATTAATATTTAATGCCTGGTTATTGTTTAATTTAAATTTCTGCAATTACAGTAATACTAAAGATAACTCTCATGTCTAGTGCTATTGGAGTAACTAAACTCATGCACCTGGAACTGTCATCCAAAGTGTCTAAAATATATAGCTTACTTGAAACCACGTCTGTCTGAGTAGAAAACAAAAATAGTGATCTATCTGTAAAGCTGCCTCATGACCCTGCCAGCCAGCCAGTTCAGATGGAAATGCAGCTTTCTATGCTGGAATCAGTGCTCTCAGTAAGCAGTCATGATGCAGTTATGTTAGTGAAGTCATTAAGCAGAATCTCCTGTTCAGAACCACAACTCATCCTTCCTTTTTAAATCATTTTTGTGCATTATGAAGTAAAATGTACTGTAAAAATTGTTGGAAGGAAGACATTTCTGGTAGACTCACTAAAATGTCTTGACCGACTACTTCTCTCTTCCTCCTCTATTCATCTTCTCCAATGAAACTGCAGCAAGGCAAACATATAGTATTGTGTTTAGTTAAGTATGCCTGTGACTGGATGCTTTCCTCTTGAAATGCAAATCAGCTATAAGCATGGTACAGTGGTTCAACCATGCTTTTGCAGTCTTTGTATTGCTGGAGTCTGATCTGAGTTCCACAAAAAGAGTTCCAAAATCAATATTCTTTTTAATCCCTTAAATTCTTCACTGTCATTTCAGACTAGCTATACTTCTTCTGACTACATTTCAGACAAAACAGAACTTACGGCATTGTGGCCATGTTGCCCTCAAACCTAAGATAATACTAGCTCATTAAAGCTTGAGATACATATGGTTCGGATTAAGTGCTATTTTGATGCTGTCACATGGATTTCAGTCATAGTAGAGCCCAGGTGACAGGAGTTTTACTCTGTTTGCTATTGATTGTGTAAATTACCCCTAGGTTATTTGTTATGTCACTAAAGCTTGCTATCTCTGTAATGCAGAAGCCATCTTACTGATTACTTCCTACTTTCTCATTGTTTTTTTTTTTATTTGCCATATGGAATTAAAATAAATAGGGAAGAGGCAGGCCAAAAAACTACTCATTTTTGTCATGTTTTGGTTAGTTGGTGCTTGAACATATGAAACCTACTTCCTTTGCTTCGAAAACAGCAGCACTGCTGTTCCTATAATATAACAAAACTGTACTTTAGCATCGTTTACTTTTTATTTGGTAAGATACCAGATGCTCAGCCAAAGAAATTACCGTGACTGTCAGGCAGATGGATGGAGCAATGACATTCCTCACTGTGAAGGTAAATGGAGTTTGACATTTAATTCTTTATCAAACTGTCTTTTTATCTGTCTGATACTATCTAGAACTAGTCTGTGATCTCTCTACTAGTATGTTGTTTTGTAACTGAAAAAAAAAAAAGGGCCGAAACCAGGACATAGTTTAAACATATGTTTAAATTCATTCAAGCTATGCAGCAGTGAAACTCTTACAATGGCTGCTCAGCCATTTTAGTCCAATAAGCACTCAAGCTTTTGTTAAAAAGCATTCACAAAACAGAGTCTTGTCACCCCCAAACTGGCTAAAAGCTCTGCCTCACCTAAAGGCCCTGATAGAGTAGGTGTCTGCAAAACATGTTTACAAAAGACAGCTGGGATGAGGCATTTTGGATGTATGTAAAAGCTTGTGTGTTTTTAGCTAGTTTCCTCCTCAGCCCTTGTGAATATCCTAGCCATTAAGATTTTGTTGTAAGTTCTTCTCCATATTAGCATACTGTGGAAGAACTTCAGTAAGTAAAAATGAGAGCAAGAGAGACCCAGGCCTCAAGACTTAATGGACTGGATGGCTCAGATGATACTTACCTGATTTTGGAAAACTTTTCACCAGTTTCAAACTTCAATGATTATGAAAATAAGCTTCCTTTCTTCCCAAAGATAATTTTTAAGTGGTCTATTTTAATATATGTGTGCAGCAGTGAAATTTCTCTTTTGATTAAGCATCTAACATCAGGAAAGTGTCTGTAGGTAAAGAATCACAAATGAAAGTAGATATCTTTCCCTTGTCTAGAGCTTGCTGTCAAAACAAATGTGTTTTGACACTTCTTTGGTCTCAGATATTTCACATTTAGTTTACTGGATTTTGAGTGTCCTCAATTTTAGGCGTATCGTTCTCTCTCTGCACAGTATAGAGCAATGGTTTCCAACATTTTTTGTCACGTCACCAAGATTCTGCAATTGCAAAGTCCTCATAAGATTTTTTTTTCAAGATTGAGGAGTTTTCATTAGGCTGAGATATGATTGCCTATGAAAGAAAGTATTTGTATAATGTCCTAATTGTGAGGAACCTAGAAGATAGAATGTGAGCTCATAGAAAAGGCAGATGGCTTATAAGATGGAGAATGTTGTCAGAGAGAAGTGAGAGCTATGGTAGGCAAAACACCAGCCCCTTTTGCACACGCTCAGTGATATCTATAGGAACATTTAAGAATGAGCTTTGATAGACATCTCCCCTTTAATAATAAATATCAGATGACATACATTAATTTTTCCTTTTTCTGCAGTTACAAAGTTAGGTGATACAAGAGATCTGAATTAATGGCTGACATTGTGTTTGTTTGCTTTAGTAATATAATAGTTCTGATACCCTTGACTATGATTTTTAGTTAGTAACTGAACCGTTGTAGTCAGTCTGTAACACAGCACTTTTCCAAATGTTTGTCTATAGCAAATTCAGTTTGGCATAGCTCTAAAGGAAATTAACATATTTTGACAAAGTTTAATGGCCCTATGTGTCAGTCAAGGCTCATCTAACCATCCATAGATTTCATAGGATCATAGGGTAATTTAGATTGGGCAAGACCTCAGGAGGTCATCTAGTTCAGTGGATGCTCTGCCTTTAACCTTCAAGGGCAGAGAAGAGGATGATGAGAGCCAGTCTACAAGCTTCCTCCTATGTCAGTTTGTCTTTTTGCTTAGGGTTTTGTATTATATCTGTTGCAAATGGTATCTGCATACATAACAAGAGTGTATATTTTTAAAAGGTGTAAGGAAATTTCAGTGAGTTTCCTGTATTTTAAGTTTTTTGCGTGTCGGTTTATTTTACAGAATAGATCTCAAAGTGGCTTTTTTTTTTCCTTTCATTTTGTTTTCTTTTATTTTCCAGTGGCAAAGTGTTTACCTGTACAAGCACCAGAAAATGGAAGAATAATTATGACTGGTGCGTTTGAGCTAGGCCAAGAGTATTCCTTTGGCCAGGTTGTAAACTTTCAATGTAATGCAAAATACAGACTTGTTGGATCTAATGAAATAATTTGCTCTTCTAATGGAAAATGGAATAGCGATGTGCCTCAGTGCCAAGGTAAAAAGAACACTATTTATTATCTGTAACTAAGAAGCTTTATTCTCACAGACTTCTAAGGACTGGTTACCATATTGGAAACTACAAAACTTTTCACTTTATTCCATATCAATTAAGCATAGTTTGTCTGTAAACAATCTCCATTGCATATACGCAGAAGAAGTAGGATAAGAAAAAGAAATCAGAGAATATTGGATGCTAATATATTCATAATTGACCATCTGTTTTCTTCCACACTTTCACTACAAGCTCTATGTTTTGCCAGGCTGCAGTCAATTTCTCTGAAATTAGCTTTGGTATGTCTACATAAGATTTAATCACTTCAGTGTTGATTTAACCAAAGTAATTACAAAAAAATTTTGAACCTATGTGAACCAGGTTTAAAAAAAAAGTATGATTTTAGTTCATTCATGTTCTTAGGTGATATAAAATACAAAGAAATCATGATGGATTTTTCTTTCTTCAGACTAATGTGTTTCAACACATAAGAAGGTTAATTCACGTTTAGTTTTTACAGAATCACAGAATAGGTGATGTTGGAAGGGACCTCTGAAGGTCCCTCAAAGCAGTCAGCTAGGGCAAGTTTCTCAAGACCATATCCACTCAGCTTTTGAACATCTCCAAGGATGGAGACTCCACAGCCTCTCTGGGTAGCCCATTCCAGTGTTTGACCACTCCTTAAGTAAAAATGTTTTTTCCTATTGTTTAAGTGGTATTTCCTGTATTTCAATTTGTGCCGATTACTTCTCATCTTGTCACTGGGTGCCAGTGAGAAGGATCTGGCTCCATCATCTTTATTTCTGCTGGCCCACCACAGTCAGGAATTCCTACATATACACATTACTAAGCTCCTCCCTCCCTGCCAAGCCTTCTTTTCTCTAGACTCTCTAAGCCTCTCTTATCTGTCAGTTTTTCCAATTCCTTAAGTATCTTCATGTCCCTTCACTAGACCTGCTCCAGTATGTCCATGTCTTTCCTGTATTGGGGAGCTCAGACCTGGACACGGGACTCCAGACATGGTCTGACCAGTGCTGAGTAGAGGGGAAGGATCACAGTGCTGGCAACACTCCTCCTTATGGAGTCCAGGATGCTCTTTTCTTTGTTTGCTGCAAAGGCACATCACTGGTGCCTGTTCAAATTATCCATCAGGATTGCCAAGTTTTTTTCTGCAAAACTAATTTTCAGACAGTCAACCACACCTTGTCACGCCTGCAGTTTGTACTTTTGGATGGGGTTATTCCTCCTATTTTGCAAATAGACGTTGTATGGAATTGTATTGTCAGCATGTAAGAATGAATCCCAGGAACAATCACTGTTAAATATTCAGTCCATCAAGTTTCTTAGATTATTTAGATGTTATCTGATTGAGAAGTATGTGTTTAGAGGAACAGAGTACCTATGTCAGGAGGTCAGATACATTTATGGTTTGTTCACAATTTCAGAGCTGCATTTTGCTGCTTTGAAACCCCCATTTATTATAATTTGAACAGCATAAAGTGGGATTAAACACATGTGCTTGTAACATTTGCAGAATATAGTGAATTTTATTAAACAATGACAGTTCTGCTGAGCAACACTTCATCCTAAATACAAAGTAAATCCAGCAAACAAATCCAAGAGAACTCTTTGGTGTCCTGGTCTGTGGCTTAGGGAACAAAACCTGCTTCATGAACCAATTTGCTATTGATGCTGTATTATACCACACTTTCTACCTGGCACCCACAATCAGGTCATTGAAGAGTTCTCAAATAATTTTCAAACAGTTTCCAAATGCATATGTCTTTGTCAAGTTAAATGAAAAAAATCCTAATTTTTATTCCAGCAGGCATTTAGTCCTAGCAAAGAAATAATAAACAAAAATATATGATTTTTTTTTATTTTCTCATTTTCAGAGATTGTCTGTGATGTGCCAAAAATTCTGCATGGATATGTACGTTCTCCAAAGGGGTCTTATAAGGAATCTGAACAACTACAGTTTGTCTGTGATGAAGGATACAGATATGGTGAAAGAGCAGATGTACAATGTACTGAATCAGGATGGAATCCAACCCCCTATTGCACTGGTTAGCCTTGCCTAAAGTTATTTTGCGCATTTGTGGTGTTTGGAAGTAATTTCAGAGATTAGTAATGACAAAAGTTAGTTTATTCATAACAAAAGAAATCCATCCACATCTGACCAATATCCCATGAAGATCTGAAAAGATTAAGTGTTAAAGGGACCAAACAACTGGATAAGAGTTTTCCATGGAGAGCAGTAGCAAAAAAGGTTAATTCAGTCTTCTGTTACTTGAGTGTAGTTAGAGGTCTATGAAGCAATAAGTGCTCCAGTATACTGCATAAATGACACTGCTGCTAAAATACTTCATGCAGCATTAGTAGCTGTTGTTATTTTATTCTTTTTTTTATGTGATTCTGAATTAGTGGGGAGAACATGGGAAAAAGATTTCTTGGCTTAGAAAAAAATCCTGATTTGGACATATAGGAAGGATAAAGCTGAACCTCTTTTCCTTCTACAAAATACGATGACAATATTTTCCTTCTACAAAATACGATGACAATATTTTATTTAAGGAATGGAAACATCGGACACTAAAAAGAATATTTAAGCAAGCAGGAAAAAAAAGCATTAATACCAGAGAACTTCAAACTACAGATGGAATCTGAAATTTTTAATGGCATGGGTAAATAAGCATTTGAAACCAACTTCTTAGAGAAGGGGTATGGTTGTTGAAGTCCTATTGTCTTCACATCAAGTCTCAGTGTGTTTAACATGAATGTAACTGGTACAAGTCAGTGGCTGTGCTGTATGTTGAAAGACTGGGTAAAGAAATATTTGTCTAATACCATATGAATTTCATCAGTATGAATAAAATTGGGGAAAACTAACAGTCTTAGCTTGATGACCTACTTATGAATCACAAGCAGTTCTTTGAGGGAGAAATACAAATGAATGTATTTTCAGGTCTTCTGTGTTCAGTAGCTGAGATGCTGTGTCACCATAGCCAAGACTCTGCTACTTGTAATCATCTGAGTACTCAGTAAAATACCACTCAACATCTCAACCTGTATGAACATTTGAGATAATAGACATTTGCCTGTCCTACTGAACTGTCCTCTGCATTTTGTCTGAATGTCCTGATGAGTCTTACTGTAGTTGGAGCAGACAGAGCACCTGGTTGCTAGTTATTACATCCATTCTTTAAATTTTCAGACTACTAGTCTGATCAACCAGTTCCAACTAAAGAGGAACAATTCAAAAATTATCCCTATTTCATTGATGGAACTTCAGTAAGAAATTGTTAGTGTACTGTGCAACATTTCAGAAATAACTGGAAATTACAAAAGTATCTTTCAAATTAAAATCCTGGCTTAAGTTTGTAAACTGCCTTTGAAGAGTTCTTCTGAAATAGTAAGATAGTGCTTGTAGGAAGTTGACATAGCAATTTCCAAAGGAACTCAAGGAAAGTGAAGTAGACAAATTCAGAAGGTTGAATAGTCCATTGATGGCCATAAGTGTGTAAACTGAAAATTAAAATGGAATTGTAGGGCTGGATTATACATAAAGCTGAAAACAATAGCACTTTCTACACAGCCATTATGTCAAGAATTGTGTACAACATAGATTTGAAGTTCAGTAACAGAGACCAAAGTAACATGGTCTGCATGAAACCTGCCACTGCCCATGACCTTTAGTCTAGGATGAAGACAACAATTTGTTTGTCATCAGAACTGTAATTGCACACTCACATTATCCATGGTGTTCAAACTTCCCATCAGAAATTGTCTGAGGATCTCTACAAATTAGTATATTTCCAATGCTGAAACTCCCTCCTGCTTTCTAACTTCCAAATACCTTCTGAACAGTTAAGATGACAAATCCATAATTTCTGAGGCTAGTCCTGTTTGACATCAGCCTTCTGTGTCATGGATTTTACTTCAGTTTCATTCAACCAGAGCATTTAAAGACTATATTTAAATCTCCAAATCCCACAACCAGAAATATGCATGTTATGTCCCAGTTGAAATAGTTTTATGTAAATTTTGGGGAAATCATTAGCGCCTTGAATTGTCTTCAAGAAATTGCCAAACACTTGAAACTCAAAAAAATATGTTGGCAACAGGGCAACATTGTAGAACCTTATGTACCACCCACCTTCCTGGGACCTCTTCCAGAAAGACTCCTTTAGAAATAGAGAGTAGTCGGTCTTAGTGCCCACTCAGTTCTTGACTTTTCTATTTCAAGATTAGTAGTGATACTAATTAATATGCATTGCCTACAGTTTAGCAAGATACTGCTTTTGGAAAGTGCCAAACAAAATATTTTTCCAGATGCTGATATACTGAGTTCTGATACTTGAGTTGTATTCAGATAGTGGGTCTGGATCCTACTTGACTTATCACTGAAGCTACATGATTCAGCAGTACATGCACACAGCTGATATGCCCACCTTCACTCCACAGCAGCACCAACCTATAGTTACCTTATAGTCACTTACTCCCAGCCCTGAGTATGTTGGTGATATTTTCTGAGTTGGAAGTAGAATACAAAGAAACCCAAAAGACAGTCTGCGGTTTATAAATAATATGTTTGCCTGGCTTCTCTGAGCATAAAGATATCATGAGCTTTTTAGAATAGCATTCTTGTCCTTTCTCACTAATCTTAATCACACAGATTTTGAATGATCCTTTCCTAGTTAAGTATAGCTATTTCTCCATTTAGGACCTGCCAGTGAACCTGCCCTCCTTTGGGACAGTGTCTATAAACCAGCCCAGGAGAGCTGTGAGTGAGCCCAGCATAGGTCATCTGGAGATCCTGCTGTGGAGTGACCTAGTTTAGTCAAGATGCAAAGATTAGTCAAATTCAGTTTGATCACCTCTAGTTCTTGCTCCAACCATTCTGTTTGCAATTAAGTTTTAATATTCTAATTAACATGACATCGGTAACAGCTGTCACTCTCACAGAACTGTACGTTTCTAAGAGAGGAAAAGGAATGTGACCTTTTCTTTGCCCTAAGAAACATCTTTTTAACAATTTTACGCAGTTATAGTCAATATACTATGAAAATAAGAACTTATGCAATTAATACAAACATATTCTTCAAATTGGCATCTGATTTTTCTCTTTTTATTTAGAAGTTGTATGCTCTCCTCCGAGAATTCCCAACGGGGACTTCAGACCTCAAGAAGACAACTATATAGAAGGTGATAAAATCACAATACAGTGTAATCCTGGATATCATTTTAAAACATTGACTGGCAAAAGCACATCGGAATGCACCAAGAATGGCTGGGTGCCTGATCCAGGTTGTGTCCGTAAGTAGCTCTCATGAATGAAGATACAACACAGAGAGTTGTTGGAAATATCTCAGTGAAAAAGAGGTCAAGAGAAAAACTTAAGAAGTGTGAGAAATTAGAGTTGGTTATCCACTGTGTTTCTTGGTGATATAAAGCTTAATTTGATGGTTTGGAAAAATCAAAAAAAAATTTGATGTTTTGGAAAAATCAAAAAAAATTTTTTGTTTAAAAAATTTTTAAACAAAATTTACATTATGTTTATAAACACAGGTATTATCTATTACTGTATTTGTGAAAGTATGTGTTAAAATGTGCTATAGTCAGCTCCCTGTCAGGAAGGTTTGTGGTTCACCTGAGGACTCAGATGCCAGCCAATATAAGAGTTCATAGGGAGTATTAAAGTATCCAAATAAAACATAGGCAATGGTTGGAAGGTATCTTTCATCGTAGTTATCTCAGCTTTAGATTTTCACTTGCAGTTGTATGTTGGTATATTATGAACAATCACAGTTTTATTCTACCTATTATAACCTGTCAAATAACAAAAAAAGATATTCTTGATTGTTGATGGTTTCTTTCTTGGCTTAAACTTCCCATAACTACAGTGATAGTTCTGCTCAGTGGGCACAGTATTAACAAACAAACAAACAAATAAATTAGCAATTAATTTCATAATCTAGCACTCTTTGATATTTGGTCACTGAAAATAAAAAAAAAACTTAGAAAACAGAATGTGAGAGAAACCCTGATGAATACAGTCTTGTAAATGAACCTTTAGGTAATTTGAACTGTTCCTGAAAAGTACACTGTCAATATCTGTATTAATCTTTTCTCTATATGTGCGTGAGTTCTAAAATTTAGGTATCATTCTGAGACCACTTCACTCATTATTGAAGGGTTTGTCCAGTGGGTGGTCTCCCCTGGCTCAGCAGGTAGGCAGTGGTCATGGGTCAGAGCACTTCAGGAGGAACCTAGCTGCCATGGCCAAGTAGGACACTGGGTAAACTTGAATGAAAGTTTCTGGGAATCTCCTACTTCTATTCTTGGTTTGTCCCTGAAAAGGGTCAGTTCTTTTGAGGAGCTGAGAGAACAAAAGAAAAACACCACAGTTTCAAAATAAAAATGAGAAGAGCTAGGAAGAGCTTTTGGTGCAGGATCTGAAAAGTTACAAATTGAAATGGTGACAGGAGTCACCTCAATTTTAACAATCCACAATTCAGTGTCTATATCTGAGCTAGCTGTCTGAGCTCCCATCATGGTCAGTATAGTAAATTTAGTTGAGACATTCTACAAAGACAATGTCATCTCACTGTAGAATAAATACTTACATTTGGTCTCATGAATCAGCCTATAGACTCCACTGAGAATATTGACTGGCTTTCTGTGGGTTGCAATGAAACAGAAGGAACCAACATAGGTATAGGTAATGACAAAGACAGCAGAAGCAGAGTGTGATTGTTCTTGCACTCTTTTGGCTCTGCCAAGGTGTGCAGTCCTGATTGTGTCAGCTTCAGAAAGCACCCAGATGATGAAGCTGAACCTGAATTGTGTCCTGAGCTTTTTGTCATGCATGTTTTGATACTGTTGCTGTTAAATTCTATTTCAAGAGAAACCGTGTGACTACCCAGCTATAGAAAATGGCAAGTTAAGTGGAGGACTGGAGTACTACAAAAACTATTACTTTCCAATGAGGTTTGGGCAGCACGCTGATTACCACTGCAATAATGGTTATTCAACTCCGAGTGGAGAATACTGGGTTCAAATGGTCTGTTCTGAAAGGGGCTGGTCTCCAGAGCCAAAATGCCTCAGTAAGTACATTTGCACAATATGCTCAATTCTATTGTAATTACCAAAGGTCTGTGCAAAGAAATTGTGCCAATGGAGCACAAAACGGATCAAAGAACAGTTTGTTAAAGTAGAACTGCTTTAGTTGACCCCTGGAACTGCACCCAGGCTGTTATCCTATCTGCAGAGCTCAAACTGTCATCTGGTATGTGACTCTCTGAAGTGAGTAAGGCTGAAACAATGATTTTGGATTTTGGAGATTTTTTACTCCTGAAACTATCCATGAGATTAAGAAATGCATAGGAAATGTTTCTCTCATCTGGCTTATTATGGTCATGTGCATGGATCTACTTTCATCTGCACACACAGCTGCACACAGAAACAGAGCATTTATACTCTATGTAAATATATTCTTCCTTCAGTGGCTTGGGCACTTTGTTTAGAGGTTACTCTCTGAGATCTATTGTGTGGTCCCTTTGGATAGCATTTGGAGCTGACAACTTGGTACACTCTTGCAATAAACTGAAAGTGAGCATGGCATCAGCAAGAGATTCAGATACACTGACTTAATGGTTGAAATATAGAAAATAGATTTAAAGCAGCAAGCTGAGGCTTCCTCTCCTAACACACATCTTCAGTCACAGTAAAGTTCCTACCTACTGATAGGGTTTGGAAGTGGGTTACAAAAGGATGATCTTTCCCTGTTGCCCTCAGTCGAGTGGTGCTCAGTGCAGGAAATGCCTGGAGTCCTGCCCAGAGGAAAAGACCAGTTACTCAAGTAACATGGTTATAGCATTCCTTCAGTCATCTTCCTTGTGTCTGGGCTCTTTGGGGCACAGGATGCTCTAAAGCCAGCATGCTTAGCTGTTGCTAAAATCTCTAGAGCTGGTTCGAGAGGCTGATACATTTGCAGAGATGATAAAATCTCCTGGAGGCAAATGCTGAAAATCACTCAGGGCAGACATCAGTATTTTAGAGACATAGCAGACCAAACCAGAGCGGCTGTACAAGACACTAGATGTGCTGAAGTTAGCCAACCTTGCTTATGAACACTAGGTAAGCAATATTGTTTACTAGACCACTTCTTAGCACTTCTTTATGTAGTGACTTGCACTCCTGTTCATGTGGTTCATTAATCTTAAGGCAGTGAAACAAAACATGTTTTCATTCAGGTTTGAACATGAATGTCTTTTTGGAACAGAAGGCTACAGAAAGATGCTAGGAGGCCCTTTTTTAGTAACTGTCTTCCTAAGAATTAATTTACTTCAGTTCTTGCTGTACAGATTACTGTGGTTAAATGTACTTGCCTTCGTTCTTTAGAAAAATGTCATGTCAGAGAGCTGGAAAATGGTTATTTCTCACATAGCCAGAAGAATGTTTACAAGGAAGGCGAAAGAGTTAAATATGTCTGCAATGATGACTATCATACTGAACATGAAGATGGGGAAGTCACATGCACAAAGGACGACTGGTCACCTCCTCCAAGATGCATCCGTAAAAGTGAGTGTGCTTGTATTTTGTTGAGGTTTCTAGCTAAAACCAGTAAATCCATCATCACATCACCTACATTAATCCACCACTAGCACTTAGTAAATCTAAGTCTAGGTGCTCTACAACCAAAACACAATGCTGTGATTTTCTCAAATGGCTCATGCAATTTCTTGTCTCCTTTCAGCCTCTCACTATGCCACCTGATGCCTGTTTCTCTTGCTTCCTTTCCAGCTGGCTTCATACTAGATGGGAGGTGGAGTAAGGAGGTTACCTCTCCTAACTCTGTTTCCAGCTTTTGTGCCTGACTTGCAGCAAGCCTGAAATTGCTAGAATGTCTCACAGGAACTTTAAATACTTCAGATAATTATTTCATATAGACAAAAGACATAATTCAGCCTAACTTTTCTTAGATTGTAAAAAATATTTTTTTAGGAAACAATTTTACTCTGACAGAGACACCAACCATAGTTTTGGACTGCCACCCACTAAGATTTTGACATAGCAATGAGCAAGCAAAATAAAATTTTATGATGTGTAGTGTTAGGCAACCCTGGGCATTACTGGTATAAACACCGAAAAATTTGATGTGAAGTTTAAACTTTTGAAGCTGTTGCATGAAGGTATCATTAACTCTGCTCCCAACATTCAAATACATCCACTAGTGTTCCTCACTTGTCTTTTTTTTTTCCATAACTTTATTTACTTGACTCTCTAATGCACAAATATTTCTATTTGTTATAGTGTCAATTTCTTAAAATGAAGAAACTTCTTCACAGAAGAGTTTATTAGTAAAGAATTTAGCATACTACAGAAGTTTTCTTTCAGAATGCAAGACCATAACATCCAGCCAAGATGACTGATTTCCATTTCTTTAGACTGGCTTAAACAATGTATTCCAAGTGATGTGAAATCAGTTACAACATTGGGTTTGTCTGCACTACCGTTTTAGTATACAAGAAGGGATCCTTTGATACAAATTTGCTTTAGTCCTACAGTATGTGCACTCTGAATAATTTCTCTTTGGTAGAGGTGGTACCTGCACACTGTGGTGATCTGGTCAAGCATTTGAACAGGCTGCCCAGGGAGGTGGTGGAGTCACCATCACTGGAAGTGTTCAAAAAAACATGTAGACATGGCACTTCGGGACATGGTTTAGTGGGCATGGTGTTGTTGAGTTGATGGTTGGACTTGATGATCTTAAAGGTCTTCTCCGACCTTAATGATTCTGTGATCTCTGGCATGCCCCCCCTTGCAATATGGACAGAAGGTCCTCTTTATGCATGCACAGTGCTATGCATGCCCAACATGAATTTAATTTCTAGTGAAGACCAGATGTGGACATACAATTTTGGAAGCTTTACAGGATTGCTGCAAATCAAACCCCTGTCCATCCCTGTTTGTGCTATGTGAGTTGGTAACTGTGAACTTTGACTTTTCACTTTCCAGTTGTCCCCCAGGAAGAGAGCTTAATGCAGAAGTAAAAATTCATGTGCTATTAAAAATGTTGTAAATCCTACTGCTGTTTCATTTGTGCTCCTTCTTCTGTGTAGTATAAGCATGTAGTTTAGCAGTGTTTTACTTTGAAGAAATTCTGTTTATCTCCTTCAGAAAAATGCCAGAACATCAATTTTCACAATGGTTATTTCACCTCGGGAAAGGAAACATTTCATTTACAGGAGGAGGTCACCTATCGTTGTCGTACTGGCTTTGTAACTCCAGAAGGACAAGAAACAGGAATAATACATTGTCAAGAGAATGGCTGGACTCCACTTCCAAAGTGCATCAGTGAGTAGCAAAAAGGCTTCAGAACTCCCTATCATTGTCATTGGGACAGACACGATGTCCTATGTACTCAGATTTTTGTCATCTAGATTGGTAGAGTTTTCTCACTGGGCAGAGAGAGACTCAAATAGAGGACTGATCCTCCAGAGATTACTCTTTCTGGGGCTCCAAGAAATGCAGAGAGAAAACATAAAGGAAGTGAGTAAGGCAGGAAAATATCTACTGTCGTCTAGGTGAGCTATCTTTTTGGACCTCTAGGACGAAGTCGATGGTAATCACTGAATTCTCCTGTACTTCTGTATCTTCTTACCTGATACAAGGTATATATGCCCAAATTTACTCCCAATTCTCCCACCTTTCACATTTGTGAGGGAAGATATATGAAAAAATGCCTGTGAACCAAAGGATTCTGCCAAGAACTTTCTTTAAATGTGACCAAACTAGAGAAAAAATAGAATTCATCATTTGGAAAGATGTTGTGTCTGTGTATAAAAAGCACTATGCATATATCTGCCCTGGTGTGAAAAAGTACATTTGTGAAAAACACCAGAGTGATTTTTGCTGAAAATACCTCCAAACTGTTGTTGCTTTTTTCCTCTTACAAGTTCTTTCCTCTCCTGAACAGGGGTGTAGGATAGTAAAAGAAGAGACTTAGTATTCCAGTGTTATGGTACCGAGGCTTGTAACATTGACCAATTTTAGTTGATATTTTATCTTGTCATTTTATTTCAGACTGCCTTTAACTAGAATTTTGTGGCTTTTTTACTGATGCCCTCACAAATGACCATGGGTAACAGGAGTACAAACTGCTGCAACACCAATAATAATAATACATAGTAGAAGGAAAGGAACTGAATCTTACGAAGAAATATTTATGCTAGATATTACTTTTATCCACATATTTCTGAAGATTGATGCAATAGATATTATGTGAATATGCTACATATGATATTCTACATTCATATTCTGACAATGCAGAATTTTTAATGTTTCAAATATACTGAGTAGTTCAGTAGACTAGCACACCCTAAAGCACCTACAGAAATGATGATTCCAAAGGACAATGTTTCTGGATCACAAAATGCACTGACTTTGTTTTATTCTACAGAATCATGTAAAATAACTCATTTGGATATTCTGCCTTACCACGCAAACAAAACTATGTTCATGCCTGAAGATACAATTGAGTATGCATGTTTGGAGGGATATCAAACTGCAAATAATATGCCAACTGGTACCACAACGTGTAGCATAAATGGTGAATGGAGTCCGACGCCCCAGTGTCTTGGTGACTATTGTTGTGTTTGCTAATCAGTGTAACTCTGTATACACTTTGTGAAGGTTCTTTCTTTAAGACTTTCTTTGATTTTGTACTAATCATTAGTATTTCATGTACTTGTTGTAGGATGTACACTATATGTTAAAATATTTTGTCTTTACAGCAATAGAATGTGAAATGCTGACATTGCCCAATGGAGATTTTTCTCCCAAGGAGGGTAAATACCACAATGGAGATGTTGTGAAATTTACCTGTGCAAACAATTACGTGAGAGTGGGACCTGCCTCTACTCAGTGCTATTACTTTGGATGGTTTCCACCACCACCAGCGTGTAAAGGTAATTCTTCTATTAACTTTATTGTAGTAGGAAATAGATGAAAATGCTGTGGTCCTGAAGACTTCTGTGGACACCTTCTATAAGCTAGCCTGGCTCCCAAGAACAATTATCCCACCTTTGTCTCTAAAAGGGCAGCAAATGGTCCTCTTTGAATCATTTCATAGTGTTTTGCTATTTTATGGGAAAGATCCTGAACAGTTGAACTTTCAGTGTTGAACATTCTCTTAGCTTTAGTTATCCCAATTGGAGTTATGCAATAACTGAAAGTGAGCTGGTAAATGGCTTATGCAAAATTTCACCAGTATGAAAAATTTTGTATTATTCCAAAAGGCATAAATACTTTGCATAAATATGGCAGCCAGGTGTGATTAATTTGAGTAATGTCCTTTCTTGCTGTATCCTAAATGTCCTAAGTTTTGCCCCTACCTAATGTTGATACCCATCAGATATTATATCTTGTCGTCCTTTTTCTGATCACATGATATTGAAGTAAAAAAAGCTGGTTTGGAGATGACAAGGAGCTGGCCCCAGGAAAAAGAAACTCAATGAAGGGTTTTCCCTGTGAAAGTCCTCAGCTTCATCCAGCAGGATGAACAAACCCATGTAGAACGGAAGATATATGCCCCTATTCTTCTCATCCTTTTTAGGACAGAGCACAACTTAGTGGCATCTGAAAAGAGATTCTTTTGCTGGTGTTATGCCATTTCATGAGGCAGCTTGACAGGATGAAGGGATCTCATATTTCTCATCTCCATTCCTTCCCACTTGATCAATTTTCTTCTGGTCTTCCACGTTTTCATCCTTCATTTTGCTCACTCTCTTTTGCATTTAAAAACAATTATATTTCATATAGTTGGCTTTTTAGCTTAGGAACATTTTAAGCTCCCTTAACAGGAGTTCCATTCATTCCATCAGAAGTTAATTCCTTTAATATACAGTACAAATCACTTGCTGGGTGATTTTTATAACATAGGTTATTATTACTTGCAAAATTTTCCCTTTTTTTTTTTTTTTAAGAATACTGAAGTTGTCATCCATGTAATACTATTTTTCTCTTAAAACAAGGTTGGTTTTGTCAACCACTTCTTTTATCATCGCAAACAATTGATAGTGCATGGAAGTAAAAGAGTAGAGTAAGCCAGGGTCATGCATATCTGCTTGTGATCTCCAGCCCAACATGAATCCAGATATTCAAAGGCATAAACCAATGACCTGTTTAACCTGTTCTGTTGGCTTTTCTTAGCTTTAAACAACAAATTCAATTTATTTTGTGTTGCACTTAACCTATACCTGTGCTAAAAGTACTGAGTTCAGAGCATAACTTTGATGTCTTGATTTCAGTGAATGCCAGAGGCTGTGGACCTCCACCTGGGATTACCAATGGAAGTATTGCTGGTGGCTCTGTGGAATGGTATCAGCATGGGGACAGAAAGCAATATGAATGCAACATCGAATTTAAATTGGTTGGATCAAAGGAAATAGAATGCGTTGATGGACAGTGGTCATCTCCTCCATCTTGCATTGGTAATCTATATAACTCCTACTCATGAGAAGTCTATAATTCACTGTAGGGTAATACTTCACAGATATTTTCACAATTAAAATTACACATTTGCACATATAACATGTTATGTTCAAAATCTTATGGATAAAAAGTAAACACACACTATATGTGAATCTAAAACTTTATTATTAGCATAATTGAAATCTTAACAGTCCAATCAAAGAGTTGTTGTGAGTCCAGATCAAATGATTGAAATGATTGAAAGAGAAATAAAATAAATACATAATATATAAATAATAATTATAAATGTATAAATAATACTGAATAAGTAATACAAATAATTTATAATATATAATTATAATTGTTATACACACACTTTCTCTTATTTAATCCTTTTTCTGGTGTTATGCTTACCCTTCCGCTGCCCCTTTGGGTCCTAAAGTCAATAGCTTCAGTCTGGTGTGTTTTGGAGGGAAGCTGCAGCACATTACCAGTATCTCAAGTCATTCACTGGAGGAATAAGATGTTGATGCTGATGATTTCCTCTTCCTCTTTACAGGATGCTTGGGGTGATTTTTAGGTTTGCTAGCATGCTTTTATGCCTTGCCCTTTTTTCACTGGTCTACAAGTTCTGAATTAGATATGTTAAGTGTATTTTAAATATGTTAGATATTTGTTCTTTATATTACCCCTAAAACCAGTTTTGATCAGCTCCAGGTCGAAGCTGGCCTTTTGTGAGCTATTCATAGTCTTGGAGTGCCAAGGCTATGCTCTGTCTCTTACCATCCCATGTCTCTACTCTGCCACACCCATCCTTTGTCCTCATTTCTCAATGTCTCTGTTATCATACCAGCCCTATGTTCACCCACATTATTAGAGTAATAATTACTCTACAGAGATTAAAAACTTGTTACTACTATGTGTATAAAACTATGGTTGTCCCATACAGAGCTAACCAAAAGTAAAATAAATTAACTATAGCCTTGTTGCTAGAAAAATTGCTGTTACAGATAAAATAAGTAAAATCAAGCCTCCAGGCAGGTCAGGACAGGTTCTGACAGAGTAAGCCTGATAAGCCTCCATCCTGACGGCTTGCAAGCTCAGTACAAAGTCTGTGGCCTTTTTCTAGCAATGGTAATGCCATATGTTACTGGGGCACAGGACTACGAACATGAAGACTGTGAATGCATTATGTATGTTGCTGTCTTCCCTAGGCTAGAGTCACATGTCTGACTATTTTTTATAGTCCTGATATTGAAATGGTGAATAGTTCTACAGTCAAGTCTGCCTAAACATAAGTACCCATTTTCTGTGCATGTCATTAGGTACCTCAAACCTGAGAGTATGAATGTCAATGACAGGAGTTAAAACATGCTTGTGCAAAACTACTATTTGCTTGTTAAGACAGCGTCTCAGAATTGAATTAGAATGGAATATTCAAGCTGAAAATCTCTAAGTACAAAAAACAATTCAGGGCGTTCTTATGGCGCAGGATGATCTAACCGCAAAACCAATAAATGGTCATTTTTTATAGATTGGTTTACTCTGTCTCTGTACATACACATTTTGACATGTCTTCCATTAGCAGCACTGATGGTTTAAAAATGTACAGCATGGTGCTTGCATCTTTTTAATCTTTGATCCAGTGAGAAACATTTCAGTGCACAGGCTTGAAAGAAGAGTAGTCCAAACCTGAGTGCAGGGTTGTTCAAATTCAGTTTTTGAGTTTATCATGGATCTTCCCTCTCCCACATTAAGAGCAGGCCATATGCCCTTATTCCCCTTACATACCTTTTTCCTCCTTCAAAAAAACCTACTGACACGCTGCACTTACCTATGCAAGCCATTACACTTTGCTGTCACTACCACTGCAACAGTGACAGCCCAAAGCAGGAACTGCTGTTATCACACAGAGGTGACAGTGGTACAGCCCTCTAAGTGATGTTACAATAGCTTTCAGTTCTTGCAATAATACTAACTTAAGGTGCACATTACAAATGTGTAGGCATATAATCAAATATAATTTTGACTGACTGGAATCAGGGACCCAGGTGAGTTGGATTGATCCCACTCAGGGATCCAGATGAGTTGGATTAATTGAAGGTTTCCTTAGACTTCAGGGTTTATGTACCAATAAGAAACAGGTTAGGAAATTAATGTTAGCTGAAACTACTTGTGGAGCATGCTGTGGAGTTACCACTGTGATGGAAAAGGAAGGGAAAAGACAGGAGAGGGATTCAGTAAACTGACTAAAAGATATACATACTCCAGCTATGTTGAAGTTTAGTTATTACAATTAATAGGAGAAGGTTTGCCTCACCAAATGCAAATATAGTTATTTTTATTTAAGTTCTTTCAGCTATTCATATATGACACCAATATTATTGTGGAATACTGCTCTTTTCAACAGAAGACAAAATGCCATGTGAATCACCTTCCTCAATTCCAAATGTTGTTGTTCATCAGAAAGACCAGACCCAGTTTTCACATGGTGATGAAGTAATTTGTGGATGTAAACAAGGCTCTGGCAAGTCTAAGGAAATGAAAATAAAATGTCTTAATGGGGAATGGAAACCTTTACCTCTTTGTGCCGGTAATCTATTTCCATAATATTTCCATAATATTTCAGATGTGAGTGTAACATAGGTCTATTAAAAATTTCAAGGACTTCAGCAATCAACATGTAGCCAGAGATACTATAGTTTCATGCATCTCAACTAAGTTTTTTTTTACTTACTCCTCTTCAAAATGTGAACATGTCTTTCATCCTGGAAAGATGCTGCACCTACAACTTTTGTAAGCACTCTGGGTAGGTTTGGGGAAGGAAATGAACACTTGCAGAGTGGGTAAAATCAAATATGGGGGTACGTCTTTGGTGTATGTGGTTTTTACCCATTTTCCAGTGTTCCTCCCTGGTAACAACCTTTCAGAAGCCTTAGGAGGTACCTGTAATAAAGTAGCGTGCCTGTTCCATTAATTACTTGTAGTTTTATGTCTCTGTATACTACCTTGCTTTTTTAAAATTCTACTGGGATTTAAAAATAATATCAATAGCCACAATATGCTAGGCTTATCCCATCCTCACCATTTTTATGTAGATTAGTCCTTTTCATTTCTGACTAGCAGTTTTCTCTTTTTTCTCACCTTCACACTTAGTTTTGCAGTGCATAAATTGAATGAAAATAATGTCTTTTAAAAAGATGTAAAACAAAGCCTTTTCCTAAGAAAAAGAAAAAAAATACATTGGAGTCAGTCATTTCAGAAAAAAAACAATACTGAACAAGAAGTAGTCTTGTCTGGGAGAAATTACGCCAGTGCTTCACTTATCTTTAACAAAATATCCAATTCTTGGTTCCCCCTTTTTTTCAGAAGTGATTTTCTGTTCATCAGTGATTTGAGTACACTGTACTTTTATTTGCAATTATGTTGAAGATTGAATCTGGCACAAAACACAGTCAGCTTGACTTTCACAAGTAGCTTGTGTTCCAACTCTCAGAATCACCAGTCAAAGACACAAGACTTGGTTATGACTTAGATATACTTCCACAGGAGATTGATACCTGATACATATTCAGTGTGGAGTAATACTACCTTTACGCTCCTTTTTCTACAAGCAAAGGGTTTCTCATCTTGCTACCTTTTTATAGCTTTAGTGAAGAAAAGAATGCTTAGTTTTTATATTATTTACTGCACTCAGGAAAAGGGGTCCTGCCAACACAAAAATAATTGCTTTGTGAGTGGGAACAGTTTCTGCTTTAGATAGCTGGAACAAAAAATCATTCTGTTTCTGTAATTTAGGAATCTCAGGAGTTACTTTGAACTACAGTAAATAAAAAACCACTTTCACAGGGACATACGTTAGGAAACTGATGACCTCTTCATCGGTGAATGCATACGTATGTATTATCTGAACTAAATCTGTTTTTTAGCTCTCCTTGTTGATACTTTTCAGATCCATCTCCCCAGTGTGCAATTCCAGTGAATGTTGAGCTTGTGCACAGTGGTCGTCTTCCCAAGCCAAATAAGGAGACTGGGTTCCATGGAGTTATACGTTATATATGTACATCAGCTGACAAAAATATTAAAAAGGCAACTTGTGTGTCTGGAAAATGGTCACCAGAGATTGTATGTACAGGTATGTTTTTAGATTTGCATACAATTTCTTCTTTTTATGTAGGAATGGTAGATGCTCATTAATAGAAATGCTTACATGCTTATATATATGCTTACAGAATTCTATGCTAAAGGACTGTCATGAATAATTATGGGAATCAATTGAGCAGTTTTAACTAGGTTTAGAGATGCACTATTTTAGTGAGGCAAGCTTAATAACCTCTACTCTGATGATTGACTGGAACAGTTGTCACTGTCACTTCTGATGTGAGAAAAGATGCGATGATAAATTTAAGCTTGGTTCTTCAAAAGGGTTTTATCCTGGTGCAAATTAGAGTAGTACATAGCTCAAACTCCAGCCAAAGTTCCTTTATTTCTTGTAAATAATTCAAAACCATTTTTTTCCTGATTTTTCTTTTTTCTCCTTCTATTTTTTTCAATTGCTTCCTAGTGAAACAACAAGAAAAAACCTGAGTCGGCCAATTCAAAAACACGGGCCTGGAGGAGACTGCCCTTATGTAATACACACCAAAGGCGGCAGCCTGCAGGACTGGCTGTCTTTATGTATAGCAAAGCAGGATATTGCCTGAGAAGGCATGATTGTAAAACAGTCATCATCTCATTGCCTGCTTTGATTATTCCAGATTCATGGGAAATGATGCATGGAAGTGGGAGAAGTACACAGAGTGGCAATCAGTTGAGGGAGCATTCCCATTCAAAACCAATTGCCCTACTTTCTGAGTTTTCTGGAACCACTAGAAGCAACAAACCAAGCTCTTGAGGTCTCCTCCTTCCTAGATCTACCTCCTTGCCCCCTTTTTCTTTCCTTTGTCAGGAGCAGGCCTTCATTCCTTGAGCAGCAAAATTGAAGTTTACTTGTTTCCTTTTGTGATTCTCATTTAGCTCTGTTATCAGCTAGGTCTGAAGAAAAAAATAACAACAAAACAAAACAAAACAAGAATACCAGAAGTTGGTCCAGTTTTCCTAAAGTAGTTCACCATAGAGAGAGGAATGGGGAGAGCACACAGGAGTGTGCAGCTGTGTGTAAGGGTAAGGAGGGACTACAAGAAGCTCCAGCTTAAATTGGTGTAGGCAACTGTGACTATCTTTTCTATGAGGTTGAAAGCATAGGAGCATCTGAAGGCAGCTCTTGTGTTTCTGAAGCGGAACAAAATGATGATGATATTAATTAAAGCTTGAGATAGCTACTGAAGAGTTATCTAACACTGGTGTTTTCTTGGTTGCTCTTGATGTAATCTGTTATGAACTGTTACGCTTTATCTTATGTTCTATCATAATATGTGTCCTTAGCTGAAGAGAGTACATGTCCATCTCCACCTCAGCTGCCTGGTGCTCAACAGATAACAGTTGGAAGAAACTACAAGCATGGGAGTAAAATAACTTTTTCATGTCTGGAGAGTTTCCAGCTCATCGGTGCGAATGAAATAACATGTATAAAAGGGAAATGGCAATCACCACCTCACTGCGTGGGTCAGTAGTGGATTATTTTTTTCTATTTATTTTATTATTAATTTCTGTGTCATGCATTTGCAGTCATCATTAGCCGGAGGACGATATTGTTCACGGTAAGTTTATTATGAACAGGTAACTGCAGAAAAGCAATAGAATGTAAGTTGCTTATGAAAGTGCAGTTAATCAAGTGCTAGACAGTAAGTCTTTTTATTTACACAGACATATCTAACATGGCATTTAAAACTTTCAGGTAGTTTTTCAAGAGCTGTGTGTTTATTTGATTGTATAATTGCAGAACAAAGTTTTGGTTTTGACTGGGGGCCTTAATAGTATGCTGATGAAAAAAAACAGTATTATTTATTGTTTCATTGTAGTAGTAACAATCTTTGGGTTTTTATAATTTTTATCCTTTCTTGATTTTTCTCCTTTCTGTGGCTTCTTCCTATAATAGGAGTATAAATGATATGGCATAATTCAGGCCATCTATTCTAAGAAATGCTGAGGAATCTGTAATCCAATTGTTAAGTTATTACAGATGCAGGTGATATCTTGTAAGCAGAAGTTCATTAAGAGGTAGAATAAAGTGTTTTCAGAACTGAATAGGAGGTAGATGAGCACAGGAAAAACGAGGTGCCAGCTGGTGACTGACACACACAACATGCCAACCATGGCTGTATTTCTTAGCTGCAAGGTTCTCATGCTGCATGGTTTCTCTTCTTTTGCATTGCCTGTGAGTCTCCATTTCTGCTGATAAGTGGCAGACATAGAGAGGAATAACCAAAAAATGTTGGAGCTATTCATAAAAGAACTTTTACTGAAATAAAATTCCCAGTCCCAGTTCCTGAGCAGGACCTTTGACTGTAATTAGATTGTTTGTATTGTGGAACTCAGTGCAAACATATGCCCACAAACTGGATGTGTCAACTGATAAAACCTAATTTACTAATAACTAAAAATGCATATGAAATACAATTTAAGTCCACCCACTCTACACTAGTATAGGAGAAAAAAGCATTGGGACAGCACTGACTCAGAGGGCTTCATAGAGATTTAATCCATTGTATGTATCAGGTAGTAAGTTCTGTTCTCTTTTTCATTTTTGTTACATCATCACAAAACCACTCAGGGTATTGGTACACCTTTATTAATGGTGGAAAAATTTAACAGCCAACATGCTAGAAACTCACTTTCAATATCCCAAAACAAGATAATGTTCCTTCTATTTCTCTGCCTATGAAATTTTCCCTGTTCTTGATGCTAAGCTGTAACTATATTTCCTTGGTATGAACTGGAAAACATCTTTAATTTTCTTCAAAAGCAAAGAGAGAAACCCCATATAGGTGAGAAATGAGAGAGGAGTTTTGCTTTGTGTGTCTTAGATATTCCTTCATCTTCCTTTCAAGCCATTTATTTATGCTTGGATGATTTTTTTTTTTTCTTTTCAGTTTTAGATGGCATATGTCATTGGAATATTAATTGTCTTCCACTATTACTTATCTGTGTTTTCTGTATTTTTTAGAAAAACCATGTTTGCCACCACAACCTGTAGAATGTGCTGATGTTCCCAAGCTGGAAAATCAAAACCTAAAAATTATAAAAGAAGGGAAAACAATTTATCTGGCTGGTGCTAAATTTAAGTATGTTTCTCGTTCTGGATACATGTTAGATGGATCATCAGAGATAACTTGTTCTATGGGAAACTGGACTTCAGCTCCTACATGCTTGGGTAATAGCAAAAAATACTTTATTTGAAGTGCATTTAGCAATGAAATTGAAAAAATTTTAAACTGGAGCTGGATTAGTAAGAGCCAGTAACTCTATATTTTGATGTGGAATCTTATCATCCCTCGTGTAGATGTCTTCAGAGCAATCCTAGCTGGATGCAAGTCTGACTTTTGGAATGCAGTTTAATTTTTTAAACTGT
>NW_010550376.1:5590-24492 GCF_000687285.1 Phaethon lepturus | reverse complement strand
TCCTTTTCCGCCGGGCTGCTCTCCAGCCACCAGTGGCCCCACTCTGGGCCCAGCTGAAAGATTAATAATTGAATAATGCGCCACATCACACTCTTAGGTCTCATTCATTTTCACACTTGCAGGATCGGTAAAATCTAACACGAGGTATCATCTCCAAACTGTCATCCTGCCCAGCAACAACAAATTTAAACAAAAAGGTAAAATGTTTCAAATCAAAAACCTGTGAATTACTTCAAACAATCTTAGCGAGAATTTCATCCACATTCCAGGGTACAGGTCCCACAGTAAATCAATAAGACATAAGCTTGCAATATTTTCAATAGGTTGATAGAGCAGCATTTTTCATTTCAATTAGGTAGAACAGTGCAATTAGATTCCTCGGCTTTGGCTGGAAAGGAAACACGTTATTTCCTCAGGGTGAAGATCTTACCAGTATTCATGAGCATTCACAACTTTGGGATCTTCTGCCAGGTTAGCCCTTAAGAAAACTGGTTGCCGGCGGAAGTTTCTTGCACCGGGGAAAGGATTTATGAATGTGTTCTCCAAATGATCCCCTCCGCCCCAGAAGGGAGAGGGGAATCAGACCTGTTTCAGCAACATTATTCTTCCGTTCCGAGCTTGCTGAGCCTCCTCCTGAGAGGTCTGGTCCAGATCTGAAGATGGTGGAGGAACTGCTCTGAGAGGACACACCGGTGTAGCTCCTCTGTGAATTAAGTACCGGATTCCTCTCCAAAAGTTTGGGTGAGCATGCCTGCTCTGGGACCAGGACAATTTTTGGCATCCAAGTATCACAGGCTGACCAGTGGTGCAGTACCTTCAAGGGCAAAAATCAAGGTCAAGAAAGTGTTGAGGGTTTGGGGTGTTTGGTTTTTTTTCTTTTAAAAATTGTTTTCCCTCAACCCTTGCCTCAGGACCCATCCCGAACCCCGCTTTGCTTCTCATGGCCTTCTCCCACGCTGTGGCACATGCAGCTGGATCCCAGCTCTGCACCTGATCTGGATTTGGTGAGCAGCAGGGACAGTGACTGGCCTGTCCCCATTTTCTCCCCCGTTATTTAGTGTATATGAAGTCCCCTGGGCAAGCACACTGTCAGAAACGCATTATGGGATGGTAGGAGCACGGGGAGGAACCAGACACAGGTTTCTATAAAGCAGAGCAGCCATGAGCATCAAATGAAGAGCAGGTCAGAGCTGCTCTCCCAAGCAAGGGGAGCACCAGTGAGGAGCGCAACAAGGGAAGCAGACATCTGGCTACAGCCAGAGCTGCAGATAAGAAAACCTTCCAACTCATTTATTGTTTTTTCTCTAAAATGTCATAGTCTAATCTTTTACTCGCAGCGAAACTGCATCCTGTAGGACACTTTCAAGCTGGATCCTTTGAACTTTGCTAATCTCAAGCAGCATTTTCTCAGGAGAATTCAGACTTCTCTCAGGCCTTAGCTGAGCCAGTTTGTAATGGTTTGGGCCATAAACAGCGTAGCAAGAAGCTTACAGAACTTGCAAGTCACAGAGAAAAATCACGATTATCAAAAAAATTCCCTTCTCTAGTTCAAGAAGTTTAGTGCCTGGCAGTTGGAGTTCACAAATTTAACATGAAATAAAGCAAAGCTTTAGATTTAAGAAGCTGGGCTAAGCTAGTCTCAAGACTTATGTTATGAAAGTCGGCAGAGGAGAAGCAGCGTGTGCAAGTCCTGGCCTTGCACAAAGGTGCTGGGAGGGCAAGGAAAAAAAAATCATGAAGTTTCATATAACACAGCAAGCAGAGAGTTCCTTATTAAAAACATAACAAGCACAAAAATCCAAGCTCTACATAGCTGTGGACTCGGAGGCCAATGGCTCCTGCCACCCCGTCCACGTTCGCTTGGCCAGGGAAGCCCTCCAGCCCCAGGTGCTGCAGGAGAGCCCGGCACCACAGAGCATGAGGGGCTTGGCCAGAGCATCCAGCAAGATGTGCAGCCCTGCAGCGGAGCCGGCAGGCTGGGTGCCAGGGCAAGGCAGGGCAGACGTCTGCCCCACATCAGCACGAGGAGAGCGTAGTGCCAGGGGTCTAACAGCATCAGTTATCCTGAGGACAGGCGATTCCAGAGCTGGGGGACAAATTTCACCCAAACCAAGAGAAGCCACAGCAAGTGGCAGTCGAAAAGGCAACGGGGAAAAAGCCAGAAGGGGTGAAAGAGAAAGATGAAGTCACAGGACCTCAGCATCATCACCTTGAGGATAGGACAGAAGGTGACAATAGCTGTATGGAAAAGACAAATATTTAGACTAAACCTTCCTCTTTGAACAGGATGCAGAGAAGTGAGACGGAGCTTCTGCACAAATACTGTAGATCTCAGAAATAAGAGAGGGTAACCAGAAATATCAAGGGGAAAGGCAATGCATGCAACAGTTGAACTTTCCACCTGCCGACGGTCTGTAGGCTCACCATCACCGCTGAGGAACGTTACTGTTTTGGGGTTGTGACAGCAAGCTCTTTGAAAATATCAGTTCAGTGCACAGTCAAGAAAAAACCCAAACAACTGAAGTGCTAGGAAGTACCAGGTGAGGAACTGAGAAGAAAACGCAGCGGCATTACGCCGCCATGTAAGCTGTGCCTCTGCAGCACTGGTGCCCTCAGCCCCATGCTGGGAGAGAGGGAAAGGGGACCACGATGAGCGAGGAGGAGGGACTAACCACACACCCCATGCCTGGAGACATTTCGCATGACTTTAGTCCTGCGGCATCCGATGTGCCCCTCCGTCCCACACCAGGCTTGGGGGAAGCACAGCACGTACAACATCAACCAACGTGGTACGGCTTGGCTTTGGAAGAGTCAACCAGCTGACATGTGGGGTTTCCCATTCCAGGGCTGTTTTGAGACAGATGATTCAGCCAGACCTTGCCTGAGACTTTGGCTCATTTAGTGCAATTACCTAAACAGGAGTGCTTGGACCCAGAGGTGAAGCTGGCAGAATTGACGCCTGGGATCATTTCAGACTAGAGAATAATGTAAGGTGTAAGGTCACAAGATCATGGTCTTGAACTTGCCAGTCTCAGAACATCCTAAAAAAATACATTTTCACATGACCAAAGCTCCTGGATTCAGGTTGCTGGGTTCTTGAACAGCAGTTTTGGGTCTGTTAAATTGGCTGAAGAGAATCTCAGGCACTGGGACAGGGATTGCTGCCGGGTCAAAACAGACCATGGAAAAACACGAGTCCGCTCCTCCCATTCGAGCTGTGCTAACTAGCAGGCAGACAGCAATGACTTCACTCTGTTTTCCACATTTACCCACAAAGATACACAGGCAAATAGGTTAGGTAGTCAAAAGCATGCCATTTTAAGTCAACTTTGATTGAATCAGGCAAACCAACAAATTAAAACCAGTTCTTGGGCAAAATATGCCAGCCAGAATTTATGCCTCAGGTGGTGACCATCCAGAATAAAATCTGGTTTGCAAACAGTCTCTCCAAGCAGCGTTGGTCCAAATGCAGTTTCCATTTTCCCATGCCTAAATAATGTTCTGGCATGCTTTACAAGAGAGGCTCAGCAGCACAGCTAAAGCTTTCTCAAAACATCAAAGAAATGGAACAGTGAAACCCATCAAAATTTTGCTAATCAAAACTACGTGTAATTGTCAAGCAAAGGCAGAAAACAGAACTCGGGCAATCTCTGTGAACCCACAGCTTCACTCAGACTTAGCAATTAAGCATCCGCCGCTGCCACCAGAGTAGCTGCAAAACTGTGGGGTAAAAAGTCACAGCTCGCCAGCACCAATTAGCTGCTAATGAACATCAGCAATCTCCCTGGTGAAGGGAGCTTGAGACAAAATTAAGACCAAAATACCACCCACGCTTTATGCCACCATAAAGTGGCACCTCCACTGCAGGAGGATGTTCTGTCCCCCTGCCCTGCTGCATCTGTGAGGCTGGGGAGTGACCAAAGCAGGGGAGACCATCGGATTAAACCCAGCTGGAGGAGAAAAGGTGGGTTTTGAAGCCTTGCTTTTCCCAGGTCAGTCAGCTGCACGAGGGAGGGAGCCAGCCTATAATAATTTAAGCACTACTGCCATTACATGTGAAATCACAGCCTTAAAGGAACTCAGTCAATTTAAACCTGTTCCTGAAGGGGAATAATTAAACACTCCAAAGATGTGGGAGAATTTTAAGCAGTCAGCAAGGATTTAAGACAACATATCATTCCTACCCAGAATTTAAAAAAAAAAAAGGTTAAAATGTAGGCAGGCAAAGCAGACTGTTCATTGTTGACTGAAGGGAGCTACGTCAAGGGAAGCCTCAGTCAAAATGGGCTCACCTCTCCAGACTGAAAAGAGATTGAAGTTTTGAAGAAAAGCCTGTGGTTGCACGGTCTAGCTCAACAACAGTGGCGTATATAACCTGGAAGATGATGAAAAAGTCTCGGGAACAGGAAAATCTAAGCATAACTCCAGAAGCAGGCGGAATGACCCTTAGGAAAGGAAAGGGGCAGAAAGCCAAAAGACTTCCAAGGGAATTGCGGCACGAGTGATGCCGGTTTGCCCGGTGGCAGGTCTCGTAGACACAGGAAAATCTGTGACCTATGCAGGACCATCTCCTGCAATAACCGTCTGCAGATGCAGCGAGAAGCACTCCGCAGAAAAACCGCTGATGAGGAAGCAGTGCAAGAAGTTTTACAAGTCTAAGAAACCACTTAAGACTACTGGTTTCAGCAGACTACAAAGGGGGCTTCAGATCCACCATGGGCTCCCAGATGTGAAAAGCCATGAAGATGCGAAGCACCAAACATCCTCACTTAAGAGTTTATCAGGATCATGGGGAAAAGAAGCCTCTGAGCACAGAGCCACTATTACCATTTTCCAGGCGCCTCTGAAGTACCCCATCCTCCAATATTTTCATTAGCCGCTTTCAGAGAACTAATCAGCTTGACTTTATCATTAACACGAGGAGGGCTCACATATGTGGAGCAGAGGCATGCTTGCAGGGAGAGGCGATGAGCCAGCGGTCCCTAGTGAAAATGCAAGTCAAACAGCACCTTTCAGTGTTTCAAATGACGCCTGCGTGCAACATGGATTCTAGAAAGATGCCTCTGTGAGCATTATTTAGTGGCAATAGTTCAGTCTTAATACTACCGTGAAGGATAGATCCAAGACTCCAAAGATAACTAAAAAACTTTTCTTAGCACAAGGCACTGTAACCACTACGGTGTTAAAGAAGAAATCACAGAAAACAAGAAAATCCGTACATTTACGAAAAAAAAAGCTTACACAGAGCTTTGATAAGTTAATTAATACGTTTTGGCATCTCAGTCATGTCTGACACAGCAGATAATATGCTGGACTCCGGGAGAACTGAAATGGTTGCGTGGGGTGACCAGAAAGGCAGCTCACCATGCACTGAGCATTACGCCCCAAACAGGTGTTGACCTAGATAGAAATGAGGAAACGGCTGGAAATACCAAAGGTTTTGTGTTTAGGGGACTTCTGCTCATTCTGAATCTCTCAAAGTACTACAGAACTATTAAAATTGGTGAATAAGTAAAAATTCTTGGAAAAGGCATGAAGGAAAGAAATTATGCCGATCTGCAGATCACTGCAGAAGATAGAAACAAAGCTCTTGCAGGAGGATGGGAGGAAAGAGCGTGAACTCTCTTAAGAAAGTCAATGTCTTTTCCTTCAAAGGGGTAAAAGCAATCTATTAGAAGATCACACACAAAAATAAACACATCAGACATTTCTTGTTGATGGGATGAACATCTAGCAAAAGCTAAAGAAAATATCTCCAGGCATCACCCGTTTCGGAATGCCTTTAGAAAGAACATGAAGATGAAACTGTAAAAAAAAAAAAAAAAGGCATTTTTTACAGACAGTCTAAGGACACAGTCCCAGACCTATCAGAATTTACAGATTCTCCAAGGGCTTTGAAGTTTTCTGTCATATTGCAACATCTTGACCTCACTGATCTCAAGCTCACGTTCAAAGGTAGTTAAATCAAAGGCAACGACAACGCCCAATGAGACCGCGACATGGCTAGTAGCAATTATTTGAATCACAGGGTTCAGTGGTCAAGTCTGCCCAAAGCTCAGTTTGGCTTAGCCTGTGAAGACACGAGGAATGGACTTACCCAGGAGAGGGCTAAAGAAATCCCTTCGTGCCCCACCGCAGCTCCCTGCGCACAGCATGGGTCTTCCACGTGAAGGGGAACAGACGCATGGCTGCACAGGGCCCTTCATCCGCTACGCAACCCCATCCAAGCCCTGCTGCTTTGATGCTTTCCTAACAGAAGCTTCCTTCGTTTGCAGCAGCCCGCACGTTGCGGACAGCGTGGCAAGGTCACCGCTTGACAATCTAGTAAACCCAGCGTTAGGGCTCCTAATACCAGCTGGAAAAAACACACTGCAGCTTTATGATGCAGATAACTGATCTGACATGAACTCGCTCTACCAGCCCAAATTCATTCAAGAGTTTTTGACAACTTGACAAAAAATACCGACGGGTTACAGGCTGGCCAGGTCTCCTCCGAGTGTGGCACTCCATGCTGGCCACGGATGCCGTAAAGCCAGCATAAAATCCTGAAGCCTGCGCTATGCCTGCTGGCTCCACCAGCTCAACCAGCTGAAATTTGCACACCGAGGTGTTCCAGCAATGCAGAGGTTTAGTCTGGCTGATGACAGAAAGTGGTCAGGCACTACTGAAAAGAGAGTTGCTTTAAGATGAATGCGAATACAAGGCATAACCTCCAGACAAGACCAACGTGCCTGGTGAACGTCTTGCAGCCCGTGAGTGCTACAGGGCTCACCAATGCCTTTGGGGTCTGTCCCTTCCCTTACAAGGGCCATAGCTGGCGGTCTAGAATGCCTTATTTCCGCAAGCAGTGGGGCTCAAATTGTAAGTGTTGTTGGCAACATCCATGGTTGCTATTACCATAGACTCCAGTCCAATTTTTGTTACTGTCTCCCACTCCAGCACAATCCAAATGCTTGTGGAAGGGGGTTAATTTCTTAATTTAAGAATCATTAGTGAGAGAAATTGCGCTGCGCAGCTGTCTCGGGTCTTTACTAAAATGTCTGCACCAGCTGAGGATTTGTGATTCAAGTTGACCAGCTTTGTTCTCATACATTTGACACCAATAGTAATAGTCATTTTGGGTCAATTAAATGTTTTCTTCTTTGTTTATCACCATAAGTCTTTATAATATATCTGGCAGCATTAGTCCATCTGAATAGGAGAACACAGCATCCATAATGTATGTGAACTTCCAAATCACAAGCAAGGAGATAAATACCAGAAGGCCTCACTTTCCCATCGGAATTCTTCATCTCCTCAGTTATTTGCTCACCCAACTAAGGGCCTTCGCAGCAGTATTAGGTGCTAGGTTTGTCTTCATATAATGATTTCAAATACGGTTTTTAATTGCTTCTTTGCGCCCCTGAGAAGTCAGCACTGTCAGCACAAAATTATTAGGTGTGATTACACAGCAAAAGCAAATACTGTTGCCGCGTGTGCTAGCGTGCCCGTGCTCGCTCCACCAAAACTGGCAAAGGCAACAGGAGCAGCAAAGATGCAGGAGCGTGGACTTCAGTTCCTGCTAGAAAGCAGCACTCGTAAGTGTAATTCCTCAGGAGCTTTTTACTCTGCTTGTTAGCAGGAGCTAATACCCATGTTAATGCTATTGTTACTGTGCCCTAGAGCCAGCGTGGTTACAGCAGCAGACACTGCAATCACTCCTTCATTTGGTGGTGGAGGCATGTCTGCTGTTTTAGTTAATAACCTCAGACTTGGCCTTAATTCAACACAGCCAGGTTGATCAAGCTTTTGATGCTGTCTCCCTCAGCATTCTCATTTGGAAGCTGAGGAGGTACGGGCTGGATGAAAGGACTATTAGATGGCTTGAAAATTGGCTGGGCTGCTCGGCTCAAAGCGTGGCAATCAATGGCTCAACATCTGGTTGGCAGCCAGTAATAAGCAGAGTGCCTCAGGGGTCAATACTGGAGCTGATATTGTTCAATATCTTCATCAGCTACCTGGGTGATGAGACAGAGCACACCCTCAGCAAATTTGAGGACAGTACTAAATTAGAGAGGATGATTGACACAGCAAACCATGGAGCTCCAACCCAGAGGGACCTTGAGAAACTTGAGGATGGGGCCAACAGAAAAAAAAATCCATGGAGTTCAACAAGAAGTGCAAAATTATGCATGTGGGTCGTCATCACAACCGGCATCAGTCCAGGCTGGAAACTGAAAGGCTGCCAGGGCACACAAGCCTCCGGCACACTCCACACTCTCATCCTGAACAGTGCAAACCTCATCCCGGGCTGCACTATGATGAACAAGGCCAGTAGACTGCGAGAAGTTACCGACCCCTCTGCTCAGTGCTGGGGAGGCCACACCTCAGTGCCACATCCAGTTTTGGGCCCCCGAGTTCAAGAGTGACATGGGAAAAGCAGAAATGAGCCGGCAGAGACTACCAAGATGGTTGGGGTCTGTGGCTTCTGGGCTATGACAAAAGGCTGGGGCAGACAGGCCAGTCTAGTCTGGTCAAGAGTAGGCTCAGGAGTGATCTAACTGTAGCCTTCACCTACCTGAAAGGACAGGCAGGAAGATGGAGATGCTCTTCCCAGTGGTGTCAGACGATATTACAACTGCCACACACAGCAGCACTGGAGGCTCAGGCCAGACCTTAGACAAGTCCAGTCCCTGGGAAGGTGGTGGGCTCCAGAGCAGGCTCCTCAGAGGGACAGTGGGAATGACCTCCAGAGGTTTTCAAGACTTGGCTGGACAACACCATGACCTGAATCTGGCATGAGCAGTAGTCCTGCTCCAAGCAGTTGGTTTGACCGGAGACTTCCAGAGACTCCTTCTCACCAACACCTCCCTAGCTTACCCAGTTAAAGTCTAAATTACTGAGTTTCTTCAAAAAGGTAACATCTATTCAGAAGTGTCGAGAAGATAATTTTGATGATCCAATTCACTGTCTGTCAGACTTGAGGCCTACGAACCCCTACTTTATCACAAGAGCTGCTGGTTGCAGGGGATTGATAGACATTTTGGATGCATTAAGCTTTAATTAGAGGCAAATAAAAGAGATACTATACTTCAAGCTAAGTTACTCCACTGATTTACTGTGCTAGAAATGTGAATTTTACTTCTAGACTTTTGTTAGCTCCTCATCCAGCCACAGAAATATGGCATCATTTCATTCTGTGAATAAAGTTTTCTTCCACTATTAGCCTGGGGAGATAATCAGAACACCTATCAGCTACCTAATCTCATTATAAAACTTTCTTCAAGTATCCACAATTTCTTCTGTCACAAATCATATGCCCATCAGATACACCAGATTTTACCACCTGCTCGCATTTTGAAGTAATTTAACTAAGGGAAAAAAAAGCCTTAGAACTCAGGGGAGATTAAATTCAAGTTATTGCCCACAAAACCTTACTTTACGATTTCCCTGGACTTCCACAGAACGCAAGAATTTCTTGGCTGAAATACAATACCCCTTCCTGGTGGCTACAACACATGGCCATCAGGCCCCCACTCTTTCCTCTTTTATTCCCTCAATTTCCCATCTCTGTGTCCGAGTTCTCACGGCTAAGAGCCACCCGTTGCACTAGGATCAGGAAAAAGGTGGATCGTCTTCACCAAATGGGCGTCAAAATTAAAATGCGATTAGAAAAAAAAAGGAACGCCTTCAACACCCTCCTCGGGGGATTTCATGGCAAGAGCAGGATAACCCACCCCGTTATTTCGGAAGAGGTGAGCGGGTGCGCTGCTGCAGGTGCCCAAGGGATTGCCTGTGCCAAGCCTGAACGCTTTCTGAAATGCCACCTTGCAGCTGCTCTTTGCAGTGATGTTTTGACCCCTGGGAATAAATATTGCAAATTGGTCTTCTAACCTTGCATCTCTCTACAAATTAATTCTGTTGAGACAGCAGATGATATTCCAGCAATAACCCACCTCTCCCACTCTTTCTTCCACAATAAATCACTGACAGGATCTCCTGGTGCGCTTTTAAATAGGAGAGATCAAATTATATGTTTGCAAGTAATCATTTAAAAATAATAATATCTTAGAAAAACCTACAGCATTGTTACAGAACAATGGGTTTAATTATTGAGAAATGAGCTATTTGCAAGCAATTTCACTCGTTGCCTGCGCTGATCACGGGCCTGGGAAACTCTGAAGGGTAAGAAAATTGGAAGCAGCTCTGAGGGTAATTTGAGTCCCTGCATGTGAAAAAGTGAACAAAGAGGTTATATCTTGAGAAAAATGCACGATTAGGAAATGCTATCACCAGGGTTCAAGGCCTGCCCCATTTACAGCCACGCAGACTGAAGAGCTGGGCTAATAAACTGAGGAGAACAGAGCCCAGTCTCCCAGTTTGAGAGCTGGGCTACATTACAGGGAAAATTCACTCCCCCTTGTTGCACACAGGAGAAAATTTAGGCAGTATGTGCACACGAGCACGGGTCAGTCCGAGGTACTGCCATGTTTTAAACGTTCAGCCTTAGAAGAGCTCGTGCTCCAAAAATGGGGTGCAAATCCTGGCCGCCTCCTGAGAAGGGCATTGCTGAAAGACAACAGAAGGTTCCCACTGCAGCAGCTCGTGCTTTGTGCTGTTACTTCTGCTGCCCCTCTCTCAGGTATGTTTATGCTTCATTTCATTCTTAAAGCTTAATCGTAACTCCAGAATAAACTGCAGTCAGGCTCTTTCACACCAGGAAACTCAGGTCTGCCCAAGTTCTTCCCCCCCTGCCCCTCCTGCACTGTTTGGCATACAGCCTTTGCAAGCGCGTGCTCCCAGCTTTGCATGAGAAATTTTCCAAATCAAGGTCCACTGTTTCCTGCTTCCAGAAGTCCTCCCCTGGGATCCCTTGCAGTCTCCCCATCAAAAGCAAGAACATAAGGATGAAAGGACACCTTCCTACCTGTTGCCTCCTTTGTTTTCTGCCTGGTACCGCGTTCGCCTTTTATATTAACCGCACCACGTTTTGAATTCGCCATGCCAACGCTTGGGAAGGTCTCATCAGGCTCTGGGCTTGACGCAATGCGCCTCATTGTGTCAGCGCTGAGCTGTTCCAGCGCTGAGCATCTCCTCCACGGTGGGATACTGGACCACCTCAGATCCCGTTACGGCTTCGACTGCTGCCTTTGCACAGTCCACTTGACGCCGGGTTGGGATTTACTTGCCTGCATACAATGACTTTGGGTTCCCAGGTCATTCCTGCTCTGCCATACCCATAGATGATGCGTGGCATCGAGGGACCAGGGCGCATGCGTGAGGACCCTCTTGCTGCAGTGCACCATGATCAGGCATCATCTTCTCTTTCACAACTACAGTCAGCTTTCTGATCATAATCCCCACGTAAGTGTCCTCTAGCCAGCCTTTCTGCCATAAATTGGGGTAGTAATGTACTGTAATCACATAATTCCTGTCAGTAAAAGTAAACAAGAATGGCTGAGTGATTTCCAGACAACACAGTAATGGCCAAAGTAGAAAAAAAAAACCCCTCCTGTTTCACTTCTCTCTGACTCTTTCTTGAACCAGTCTTCTGCCGTTCATATTTATTGTAGTTTTTTTTCCCTCATTTTTAGGTTTATTTACCCAGAGCTAATGAATAACACTGTGAACATATGCTATAAACCACCATTAAGATGAAATTTGGAGAAAAGAAAATTACTTTGGTGCGAGAGCTGAGAGGATGTATAACTAATAAATGCCCAGTACAGATATTTGAAGGCTTCTTAGGAGAGGTCTCTTGAGATTTCTTGGTCAAATAAAATAAAGCATTCTGTAGGAATTATCCCTTTTCAAAGTTATATTCATTTTTCTAACAGTTTGATGCAGATGCTGTTCAGGCAAAAGAGTTTACTATGGACTTTTTCCACATTTAAGTCTTTGTATCTCATTTTTACTGATTACCACAGCTGTTAAAAGCAGCAAGGTAAGCAGTACCAGCAGATGATACCTTGTATACCAATTTTAATGTGGCTTTTGACCATCTTTCAATAAACTCTTGCAAGCAGATACACACATGTGAAAGACACATTTAGGAAGAATTTAGTACACCACCAGGCCAAAACTTGCTGGAAACTTCGGTTTGCAGAGGAGCCATGAATGACTCATTGTCAGAAAGACAGACATCAAGGAGGCTTTTCCAAAGCACATCTGTCTAATATTATTCAGTTTTTCATTAGTGACCTGGATGCTGCCCTGTAGAGGATGCTTATTAAACTGGCTGGTAAAAAGGCCAGGAGGAGCTGCATACATACTGGAGGACAAGATGAGAGCCCAGGATAAGTCTGAATAGGATTTTTTTTTTTATTAAAATTACACTATCCAATGGGATAAGCAAGAGAGTCTCTACTACGCTCACAGACTATTAGGTTACACTAGCTCCTAAGCAAATGCTGAATAATGGCAGTACAAGCAGGATCTGAAGTGCATTTCGGCAAACATCTGTTAACTTCCAGCAGACCTTGAGAACCTGGTGGCCACAAGGGAAAAAGGACGTGGAAGAAACAGATAGGGAAAGCTAATCAGCTTGAGACCATCAGTGAAAATGTTCGACTCCAGGACCAGGCATTTGAAAGAATACAAAAGACCACCGAGACGCAGGGACTCGGCACACCAAGGAACGACTGGAGCTGCAGAGCCATGCACATTAACTCAGGGCTCAAAGGTGAAGCTGCAATAAACCCTTGGAAAGCACCACGAGGAAGGAGCCAAGAAGCCACGGCACACATGGCAGAGACCAGCGCTAGGACACGAGGATTGAGTGCTTGCCCTGAGAACTCAATCATCCTGGCAGGTACACAAGCAGGCACAGCTTCTGGAGGACATCTGAAGGCCTCCAGGGCAGAGATCAGTCTTATGCACATGTCACATTTTGATAAAAGACCTGGAGGGAGTCTCCAGACAACTCCTTTGCCTCTCTTCGGAGGTGCAGCATGTTTAAGCACAGAAAGACTTTTCCTGATGGAACCAGCGGCATTTATTGGTTTTAGGTGAGGTCTGAGTTGCTCTCGGAATGATTTTTAGAAAAAGTTATTCCCCACTTCTCCTGGTGGGGATAGGCAGTGAAATCTCCAAGGCTCTGAAAGAACAGGTTGCACTTGCCTGTTGAATTCAGAATGTATTTTGGTATGATCTCAGCTATTGATTGTTTTCCTCCATCTAATATTGCTGCTCATGATTCTGGAGTCACATCAGTCACGGAACAAGCAGCACCTTTTAAACAGAACTGTTTCTTCTGTCATTTTAACTGAAGCACAGGAGCTAGAAGAGGGGAAACCCCCAACAACCAGGATGCAATTCAGGTTTTCTTGGGATTCCGGATGACAGAGAGCACAGAAAGTTAAATATGTTTGACAGCTACAGAGGAGCTAAATGGAGGAATCTCTTTCTTGGAGTAACTATGGTTTCCTTAGGTCTAAGGGAGATGCCAGGCTAGTTTTGCTTACTGTCAGCCCAAGCCAATGGCGAGTCACTTGAGCAAGAGTGCTTTTTGCCATGCTACTGGTAAAAGACAAAGACAAAGCAATTCAATTTGGTGAAACCACCTGGCAAGCCCAAATCAATGGCACCCTCCAAAGGGAATCATCAGCTGTCCTGATTTTTAGCCTGTGTGAAGTCCAGTGGCTGACCTTCAGAAAGTCACATGCAGCACCATGTAGCAGACCACTTCTCAGGAAGCTTCACCACAGCCCCTCCACTTTCTGGCCCTGCTTGAGGTAACAGGACTTGAGGTTTTCCCTTCCCAGGTCACTCTGTTCCACCACACAAGCTGTGCATTTGTCTGCTTTGTGAGTTTTCTCCTTCCCCTGCACCCAGCAGGTAGCATTTGTGTTTCCAACCCACCTCCCACTGCCTGGGGTGCATGCGCTTGCCTGGCCTTGGTGGCCCAGTGTTTTTAATCCTTCCCTGGACAGCTCAGCTGATCTTGCTTTTCAGAGAATGTTCTCAGGCTAGCTGTGGCTTTGCTAGACTCGGGTCCAATGGGTAGACCAAATGACTGTGAAACCTTCTGTGTTTACATAGATGCCACAGTTTTCAAACAGAAAACCCAATTCCAAACATCTCTGCAGTCTCATTTGCTTTATGTCCAGCTATTATGACTGTACCACCAGCTGTTTGTTTCAAACTTCATTTCTGCCAGCATTTTTTCCTTGTCTTTTTCCTCAAGCAATACCATAAAAAGCTCTAGTTTAATTTTCTCCCTTTCATCCTTGCATTAGCTCTGTAACCAGACTCCTTTCTTCCTATTCAAGTAAACTCTTTGTCTAGAAACCTCAGCTGTCTGGGACCAGCATTTTGTTTTCTCTGGTCATAGTTCCTGCTTTGTTTGTTCATTAATGACACTCTACTCTTTGCTGTGATCCTACATCGCTTTCTTCTTTGCTAGCAGGGTCCTAAACTTAATGACTGGGGACTTTTCTCTGAAGGCTGAACAGCAGACTCACGTTCACAGGGTGAACAGTAGACTCATGAAAAACATCCAGCTCAAGAGGTGTTTGTACCTGGAGAGGCATTCAGGAGTGCATAGCTGACTGTTCAGGCAACACTGAATGGCCAGACGATAAATCTTTCATTTTTTTACTTTCAGTGATGGCCAACTCCGTTTTCTCCAAAAGCCACTGTCCCAGCTTGCACTCCCTCATACCACTTCTCTCGGCTCTGCTTAAAAAGAAAATCTTGCGTTGTTCTTGTATGTTCAGTGTTTTTAGCCTTTTGGCATCTCGGCTCAAGGGACACCATAAGGTTACGTTAGAGGCAAAGAGCATCTGCAACAGTAAGACAGTGGGAAGCACCCACAGCAGTTACTCTCTTCAGTTTAGTCTTCAGGCATCCCAGGTGTCCCCTAGCCCCATGCAAATACCTCCCCTCTCACCCCCGAGCTCTGTGAACCCAGTCTTCCCCTGCTCACACCCTACACCTCTGAAAGTTGGTCTGATCTACCATAGAAGGCTCTCTATTAGGGATATGTAGTTGAGCCATCCCATGGAGACACACCAGCCTCCATCCCAAGTCCTCCTCCACAACCCCCCTAGCCACCTCTAATTAATGGGCAGCATCTCCTCCGGAAGGGCCATTCCCAAGAAAGCCTTTGCTTTCCTTATGTAATCCTTCAACAGCAACTGGTACTCTCTCACTCCTATACTTTCTACTGCCTACATCTAATTGTAGGTAAAACTCCCTGGCAGCTTCCCTTGCTTCAGAAGGGTAACTACTCTTTCCTGGGCTCAGTCCCAGAGCTGGGAGCATGGGGCTCCATCAGCACAGGCAGAGGACCATGCCACCATCAGTGCAAAGAGCAGCCAAGACACCACACCGGGCTCCATGACACCTTCCATTTCACCCATTACCAAACTGGTGATCCACTTTCCACTGCACGTGTGCCCACAGTGGGCTGCCCTGGTGGCTACCTCTCAGTTCTAGAACTACATTAAAATGCCCTAAAGTAATCCAAAACACTGTACCAACATTACTGTGTCTTCCCTCGGGCTGCCGAGCAGAGAGGACCTCCACTTTCACCTGCACTCAAACACCACTGGTAAAGGCCATCAGATGCAGACGTACTCTAGCTTGCATGTTCTGAAAGCCAGACAGATCTCACCAAGCAGTGACCACTGTCAGCCCAGTGCAGCCGTGGATGCCACTCGTCCCCCAGTGGTCTATATAACTGGTCTATGTAACACACTATACAGCTGGTCTATATAACACACTGCTGGCCTTGAGACAGTGTGGGAAATGTTTTCTCCACCAGTCCTCCCTGCTCTTGAGCCTCAAGGCCTCTCTAGGGAGGATTTTTGTGCTGTCTGGTGGTAGAGGTCTCAATTCCATCAGCCTCATCCCCAGCCAAATTCCCACCGCTATCCCAAAAGGAAGATAAACATCTGCTAGCTCATTATCAAAGCCTGTAAATGGTCCGCCTGGAACAAGAACAGCTAGACTTTCCATGCCACTTTAAACACCTTTGGAGACCGTTTTTAAAGTCTGCACCAAAGCCTAGTTGTCATACCAGCCTCTGTTACAGGAAAACTCATTGCAATTCTTCTGTATGAAGTCCCATCCCTCCGGGTCTTGTCTCGCACTTCTTGGCATCTCAGAAAGGCTCTTCTGCTCCCTGGAGAGCCCCGTTGTCACCCCCAACGAAGACCATGTTCTCTCACCCTCAGCGCAGTTTCTCAGTAGTACCTGCAATGGGCTGGGTGTCATTCACAGCTGCCTTCGCCTACGCATGAGCTGTCCTATGCATAACCAGCGCTTAGATTTAAGTTTGACTACATCAGAAGATATATTAAACCCTTTATCACTTAGTAAATAAGTCGAGTTCACTGTGTAATGTCGCTGCAGTCCTATTTCATCTTCCTGCCCTTGCATAAAACCATCAAACTAATGGTTTGCAGCCAGCTAGTGGGAGATGCCCTGTTTATTCCTTCATGGCCCTTACACTTTGAAACACTTGGATGCCATGCAGGCTCTGAGCAGCTCATTAGCATGGCCTTAGTGGAGAAACACTACTCTGGAAACCGCAACCCAGATTAATATTACAGGGATGTAACAGCAGCAATTGAAATGCCCTTGGCATTTCATTTTCCAAAGCCAGGTTAGAGATCAGGCCTTCATGCTCCTGAGGTCAATACAGTCTAACACACCAGTGTCCTTCAAGTTCAGATAGATACAAGTTCATCCTTTTTGATACTCCTAGCAGCATTCCTATAAAAAGGTTTCACAACCTTTAGAAAGGCCAAAAAGCCACCTCACCTGTTAATTTGCCATGTACTCTGTTCTCCAGACCAGCTTTCCACGGCAAACACTTCTGCACAGCACCGTGCCGCCGAGCCCGCTGCAAGGCATCTCCTCCCTTCTGCAGAGAGCTGCGCCTAGTTTTCTACAGTGGCCTTACAGAAGGGACCTTGGATCCCATCTCTCTACACTATTACCCATCCCCGGCACTCCCTGATCACACCTCCATCTTACAGCCGCTGGCCTAACGGCTACTCTATGTTTGGCACATCAATAAGTGTCTGTCCATGGGGCCCAAGGTCAGTAACACACTCCTGCGTGGGCTGAGCTCCTCCTCCTCATGACAATCCCTATCCACTCCAGGTCCACTATGCTCTGCCTTTACCAGTTATCACTGCCAGCCCCAAATCTGATCTCCCACCTTCCCCCAAGCCTCCAACTCCCCCATCCAGTCCCTTGAAATAGCCCTCGCTTCCATAACCACGCACCGACCTTCCAGCAGTGGCTGTGCCTGTTTTGGTGGCTTTCCATTAGCAGCGCCGTCCAAGTGCTGAAGTGAGCCGTCCAACTCACCGTGCTCTTGGGGTTCCCTCCCTGCCCCTACATCAGAAGACACCCTCTTTCCATCTCCTTACCTTGTTTTGCTTCATCATCCTCCTGGTCTAGCAGAAAGAGTACCTATATGATCAAAGGGCATTTTTCAGGGCCCCTACAAGCCCACCGGCTGTACTGCTGTCCTCCACAGCCTGAGCTTTCTCAGCTTCCATAACAGCGGGGCAGGCTCCCTTCATCAGGCATGCAGGTAACAAGAAACTCCAGTTCCTCTCCCTGCAAGCACTCTCCAAGGACTTTCAGCCCCATCCTTTCACTTGTAGGTCCTTCCTCCCTTGCCCCCCGTTCCTCCCTTCAGGCTACAAGCCTGAAAGAAGCCAGGTGAAGAGACCCTGCTGACCCACAACCTCCACCCACTTTACCCCCTGCTCCATGCTTAGGGCAAGAGACATACCCCAGCCAACAACCACCTGGAAGCACCCCAGACCATAACAACACCCACCCTCCCAAAAACACCTGACCCCACCATGCCATCAGCTTTTATAGAGCTCAAACAGCTGCTCATTAGGAGGGCCTGGGCATTATGAGCCTCCCCTCTCCACCCTCCAGCTTTCTCCTCTCTTTCTGGCAGGTTCCCGTTCGGGTTCACAATGACAAGGTTGCTGTCACCCGCAGGGGGTCTCCCACGCTGCCCCAAGCCCCCCAGGAGTGGGGAAGCAGTAGCGAAGCTCCCACCTAGCTTGCAAAGCGGGTGGGAGTTGGCGGCTGTTCTCCTCTTCCCTGAGTATGTGCTACTGGGATTTTAAACGGATTATGTAAGTGGCTCTCATTTAATCCATCCGAACCATCCTCTCTTAATCACACGTGAGATCAAAGGAGTTGACTGTGGGATGAGGGATCGGCGCGGGCTGTCCCCTGTGCAAGCTGGCCTGCAGTGGGTGAGGAGGGGACAGCTTGTGGGAACACGTGCCAAGGGCTTGATGCTTCTCCAGGCTTTATTTATTTATTTATTTAAATGCTCAATAACAATATGGGAAACACAAGCGCTGCTGTCGCTTTCTGTGTCTTTCTTGTGGCCCTTCCTTCGTGTCTCTGCATCCCAGAGGTGCAGAAGGACGTGCCCGTGACACGGATGTGGGGGCATGGTCGCGTGCCTGGGAAGCTGTTCTGCAAAGAGAGAGCAGCGCGCTCGCTGAGATTTATATAGTTTACCTTTTTCATTTCTTCTCCTGAAGTCTGACATTTAAAAATGTGTAATTGTGTTTATCCCTGGCAAGCTGTGAATGGCTCCCCGGGCTGCCCGTGCCTCCTGCACTGCTGTATAAATTACGCTGACAACCCCTTATTACAAAGGGAAAAATAAGTTAATGGAAAAGCAAAGCAGAAATAGATGCATAAAAATCCCAAAGTGCCCGAGTCAGCAGAATTGCCCCCACGTGACAGTCATTGCCAGTATTTAATTAAACAGAGATCGATCGTGCGGGTGAGTGTGAGTTGGTGTGTATGCATGTGCGGGGGAGGAATTGGTACATTTGTACCGTATTTGGGTTTTTTTGATAGTAAAGGGTTATTGATACGACGCTGAAGGCTACCCTGGCAGCGTGGCTCGGGGAAGGAGGGGT
>NW_010550376.1:724-5411 GCF_000687285.1 Phaethon lepturus | reverse complement strand
GCTGCGCGGGCGAGTCTCGAAGCCCGCCCGCCCCAGGGTGTGAGCTGCAAATCCCGGCAGCGCCGGGACATGGAAACCGCGTGGCCTCCCGGAGCAGCCCGCGACGCTTTTGGGAAACGGCGCATTTGGGTGGAAGCGCGGGGAGATGCGCCAAGAGCCGTGAGGGTCAGCCAGCCCGAGTCGCTCCTGCGGGACGGCGAAGTGGGTATTCGGCGAGAAACGTTGAGCAGCGCCAGCTGAGGCGTGGGACCAGGACTCGAGCTCCAGAGAGCCCAGGCGTCCTGGGGATGCTGTGAACGAACGGGAGGTGCGGGAGCAACGCTGCTCGGGGCACCCAGGGGTGCGTGCGACCCACCGCCGCTAACAGCCTCCGTGGCGCGTTCGAGGTGACGCAGCCGCGGAGCTGGGGAGCCCCGCGGGGACCCTGAAACCCTGCTATGGGGGAGAGGGGGGGAGGCAGGGGAAAGCTGTCTGGCTCTCCCTAAGCTTCCCAATTCCGATTATAAGGAAACGCTTGGGATCTCAAAAGCTGCTGGCTACAGGATTGGAAATTTCCTGTTACTTGTGGCTGATTTGGGTCCCTCCTGAAGACCGGGGACTTCTGACAAGGCTCTGCATCCCTGTGCTTCCCTGCTTAGTCACACAAAACATAACCTCTGGGATAAAATGCCAGCCACCAGTCAACAGCTGAGCAGGCTGCTGGTGCGAATCAGAAACAGATCTTGAAAAAGCGGTACGTTTCAGGCAAAATGAGAAGACAGAGCTGGAAATGTGTGGTTCGAAGTGCTCACCTCTGCCAAGAGGAGCTGGAAATATTCCCTCCTGGGACACTTGTCCTGGAACTGCCACGGCCGAGTCCTCACCTCCCTCCTCTGACCCTGACAGTCCCCCCACATCGCTCACGTGGGCAGCGATCCTCGGCCTTTGGGGTTTGGCCAAAATGTTGTGTAGAGCATTAAGTGAAGATGTGCAGACTTCAGCGCGGGCTCCACAGCCAGATCAATCCCCAGCCGCCTTGGGAGCAGAGCAAAGAAGTTAACAGCTGCTGGAAACTGCACACAGCTCCTTTCATTTCCACACATTTTTCTTGCCTAATTGGAGCGAGCCGAGCGGCCGGGTGGGAGCTGCGAGAGGCTGGGGAGCTGGACACGAGCTCTCCGTGAGTCGTTCCGGAGGGAGGGAGGGAAGGAGGGAGGGATTGCTCCCTGGGGTACCAGTTGCACCGGTCTGCTCTTTCTAGGTCTAGATTCAGAAGAAGAAACCCCTTATCTCATCGCACCCGCACACGTCATTTGGACTGCATGGGAGGAAAAGGAAAAAAAAAAAGAAAGAAAGAAAAAAGAAAAGAGTACTGCTCTTTCTGCTCCCCAGCCCTTTCTCTGGCCACGCGCTCTCGGTGTAGTGCTGCTGCTTTGACTTTTCATACCTCCCCCTCTGCAGCAGCATCCAGTTTTGACTCCTGTAAATGTTAACCAAGGGTTCAACGCAGAGGAAATAAAACCCCCAAACAAAACAAGAGGAATAATTTCTATTTTTGTTCGGTTTTAAGATCAGCTTCACAGCCCTGACATCTTCCAGATAATGACTAAGAATCCCTTCTCCCTGCAGCCTGGACACCAATCAATACTCCACGAGCAATCTCCAGCGCTCGGCTCGCTTGTTAAAGACCTAACATTCCCTTTCCTCGGGAAGTGGGTGGCACAGTGAGTCACAGAAAGCTCAGCAGGATGCCGCTTCTACCTGATGCAACGCTGAAGCCAGCCTCGAAATCAGAAATCATCCAGAAAAGCTATTTTCTCAGCCTAGGACTGGACCTCGGTGCTAGGCTGGAGAGGCCGGGGGGGTCTTGGAGGTCCTGACGCTGCCACCCTTCCTGGCCCCGCAGGAGGAGCAGGGACAGGATCACAAGCGATGGGGAGCCCATCCTGACCTCCGGGGGTTTCAAAATGTCCTTGTGACACGTGTCCGTTGCAAGTGACCCTGCTTTTGGCAGAGCAGCGCCGTTCGCTCCGTGCGGCGGCACGCCGTGGATGCGTGAGCTGCCGTAAGGCCCTTTGCAGGAGGAGGCACCAAGCCGCCGCGGGAGCCCAACTCTACTATCGTCAAGGACGGGGGGTTCGTCGGCCATCGTGAGGGCTCTTCCAGGGCCCAGAGCCCGGCCCTGGCAGACGTGGCTGCGGCAGGGGGGGCGGAAAAATTCGGTTCTGCCTCCCTGCCGTAATGAGGCTAACCTTCTCCACAGCAAGGAAGGCCCCAAGGGAGCTCCCCAGACTGACAAAATGCCTTTCTTTTAAAGTTGCTTTGCTTAATTACTCTGGGACATGTTTAAAAATACGACGTGCCATGAGCCTTTGAAGTTCAGAGAGGCTTTAGCAGGTGCAGTAATCCCCTTATTCTAATCCTGATGACCAAGATATGTTGGCTGCCCTTTCTCATGGTCTAGTGGGACTCGGGTGGTTTAAAAGCCGGAGTCTTTGTCTGCTTCCCTCAGACGAGACTTTGAGAATAACTCGGGTGAGCACCCAGAAGGACAGCGGTTGTGCACGTTGTTCTTCCGGCTGTGCTCGTATCAAGCTGATTTTGCTGAAGGAGGAGAAAGGGTTGACCCATCCCTGCCGGCATCTGGGAGCAGGTCGGAGGCTGCAGACCGGAGCGTGCAGAGGCACAAGGACCCCTCTTGCTCCGTCAGCGGTCATGGAGAGCGCTGCAAAACCTGGGTGTTGCTGCCATCCTTCAGTCAGAGAGAGCAGGGAAAGAATTAATTTCTCTTTTACAACCAACAGGAGCTGTTGCCCAAAGCACGGGCCGTGTGTAAGACTAATTAAGAGCTGAGCTACGTGCATGAAAGAGCTAAGTGGATGTTGCTTTCTTAAAGAGGTCTATGGGCTTGCCCATCTGAGGGGTGGGGAGGAAATAATCAGAAGCAATCATCAGAAAGCCAAAGGTGGCCAAAGCAACACTTTGCAGGCTTATGTTCAGAGAGAGAATAAAAAAAAATGAGATTTCAGGCAGCGTGTTAGCTGGGGAAAGAGGCTTGGGAAGTCTGGTGGCATCAGTGTCTCCTGCTGCACCAGTACTCACCTGAAGGAAAGTGTCGTTTACTTGTTTTTGCATATAAAACGAATTCCACCAGAAATACCTGGCTCTCTTGCAAGTTCCCTCCATATTGGAAATACCTGCCAAAAGTCAAGTCTGAATATTACCTAACTACTTCAATCAAATTACATAACTACATGATGTTGAATAAGCTGAGAATAAAGTCAATTGTAGAGTAACAAATGATGTATTTACTGCAATAGAGGTGCTTGAGCTTTCAAAGCTTACAAAATGCCTTCTCTTTTTTTCAAAATTAAATTTCCTTGAAATCAATGTATTCCCATGGAAATTCTTTATTACAACAAAATGCCGTTTAAATGCCATTTTCTGGTGGAAATGCTCTGTTGGTATATTATTGACACGGTTCAATTACTGCACTCGCACTCGCAGTGCAGTACCCAGGGCACATTCGTCTCTTCCTCCAGACAGCCTTTTGTGTCCCCGTAGATTCAGCGGCTGGACTCCAGGCCAGGCTGGGAGGATTCATCCAGCACGTCTTGACGCATCCTGGGTGCAGAAGTCCCTCTCCGGGGAAGCTCTCCAGACTCCTGTACCCTTGGCTTCATCCAGGACCATTCACATGACAAGGTCAGGTCCTCTCCTAGGACCATCTCTGCCCACGTTGGAGCCCATGAGAGGCACGAGGGCTCAATCCAGCCATGATGTGTGTGCTGAGCCCTGCTTAGGGAGAGGTACCCAGACCTGTTGAGTTTCTTCTCCAGGCATGGGAGTCATTCCTTTGACGCCCATCTCATGTTCCTCTGGCAATGGATTTGCATCTTCTGACTTTGCATTTCAGTCGTGTGATTTCTCATGCTCTGGGGATCCCACATGCCCGGAAAGGTTGCCACTAGACTGGTTTATACCCAGCCTGTCTAGTTTTGTCCCAAAATGCCCTGGACCTGTTCGAATCACAGCCCTTGCACATGCCAGGCTGCCCAGAGCTCAGCAGCTTCAAGCTTAAGGCAGCTACTCCTTGTATTCTTTAATCTAGCAAACCCGGATAAACATCATACCTTCTTTGAAAGGGATCACACCAACTCCCGCCCCATTAGCCACCCACCTTTTCACGCCACGCTGTGGCCATGCAGGCAGAAAACATCTCCAGTGTGGTCACTGTCTCCTCAGTACGTGAACTGTTGTGTTCACGCATAGGAAGAATAGGTGCAGTGGGTGCGAGCAGAAGCCGCCGGTTCCCCGTCTCTAGCGTGTGCTCTGTGGAAATGAGGCAGCATCTTTCTTCTCATAGCCTTTTCTCACCTCCTTCTGCCTGGTCCAGCTCGGACAGTGAGGTGCTTTGACCCCCCTCCAGGAGAATTTGAGTCTCAGCCCTGCCTATCACCGTGGGCATCCTGTTGCCTGCCCAAAGTCAGGAGTGTTGGGGCTGGATGATGGGACCAAGCGCATCCACCTGGAAGGTGGGACAGACGCATCCTCAACAAATTTGCAGACGATTGATGGAAAACTGAGAGGAGTGGCTGGTACACCCGATGGGGGTGTTGCCCTTCGGAGGGACCTCCGCAGGCTGGAGAAATGGGCTGATGTGAGCCTCGTGGAGTTCAGTAAATGTTCGCAGCGGTGCCCAGCGCCA
>NW_010550376.1:0-700 GCF_000687285.1 Phaethon lepturus | reverse complement strand
GCAACAGGCACAAGCTGAAATACAGTAAATTTTGCCTGAATGCAAGAAGACTTTTTTCTTTTTCTTTTTTTTTTTTATTACTGTGAAGGTGGTTGAACACTTGGAGTTCACAGGTTGCCCCAAGAGGCTGTGATGTTTCTGTCCTTGGAGATACTCAAAACCCACCTGGATGTGGCCCTGGGCAACCTGCTCCGGGTGATCCTGCGTGTGGAGAGGTTGGACTAGACAATCTCCAGAGGTGCCTCCCAGCCTCAGCTATTCTGGGATTTGGGGATTCTGGGTTTCTGCGTGCTCTGTGACAACCCCTCGGGCAAAGCATGGCCCCAGCAAGGTGTCATCTGGGCTGCCCTCGCCTCTGGCTGCCCTCCGGCCTCCCCAGGCCCCTGCAGGGAGAAAAGCTTTCCCCAGCTACCCTGCACTTGAGCAAACACCAACAACCATCTCAGTACCCCAGGCACTGGAGGAAATTTGGAGCACGAACGTGTATTTGTTGCTGGGGTAAAATGGGGCTGACCTTGCCCTCCCTGCTGAGACCAGGACCCCCGGGTGCAGCAGTGGGGGGATGCTCAGGGGTGTCCCGTCCCCGGCTGTACTACTCCTTGCTTTGCTGTGGAAGCACTCGGGGAAGAGGAACGACATCTTCTTCTTTCCGCTCACGATCATTGAAGCGCAGCACCCCGTAAGCTGATGTACACTTGGG
>NW_010550375.1:2855-8019 GCF_000687285.1 Phaethon lepturus | reverse complement strand
CCAGATCCGCAGATCCCGCCGCGGCCCTATTTATGCCAAACTTTCACCCGTCACGAGATGCCCGAGCTGAGCACGGCCGAAACTCAGTAACTGGGTGACACCGGGCTCCTGCGGACTGGCACACGGGGGAGAGCCGAAGCGTCGAGGGGTTACGGGAGATTTCCCCGGCAGGGTTGCAACCGCGCCAGAACTGCAACGCTTTCTCAAAAACCTTAACAAACATGCCGGTGCTGGGTGGGAACAAATGCTAATTAGCATCTGATAAAGATTCAGAGAGAGAATCTGGCTGGGAAAGGAGACAAAACTCAAGATTAGCCATGCAGGCGGGAAATTTTAGGCAGGACTATCCTGGGAACAGCCTGCCTCCACATTTCTCTTCTTACCGTGCCTGGGAGCACAAGGAGTCGCGTGTACGATGCTCCGCAGCCAAGGATGAGCCTTTGTCTTCCAGCAACTGCATCGTGTACAAACATTTTGGAGGCTCAGCGCCTTCCAGCTACCGAATCTAATTCGGGTCCAAGTCCTGGAAGTGACCTGGCACAGGGTATCGCTGCGCGTTACAGTCACGGGAAATAATCAGGAACTGAAACAGCAAAACAGAAACATCGAGCCGAGTATTAAAGAACCTTGCAAGTTCAAACGTGGGGAAAAAAATGCGATGCCAAACCAGTCCAACGTCAACACTCAAGGTCAGATGGAAAAAGCAATCTCTGCAGATCTGCTCTTACCAAGCTATTGTTAGTATCGTTATGTTAATACCATTAACACAGAATCATTATGTAAATTCTGGTTTTTAAGCTCCGTCACAGCTATCACAAGGTAGTTTTAATGTAGAAGCAAAAGTAAAAGCAGCTCGTGCACCGACCTGGGCTTAGTGCCTGGGAAGACCCAGCGGCGTGGGGAGGTCCCCGGCGGGCTCTGCGCACTGAGCGCGTCTGGACAGCACGCTTAGCGTTCGTATTCTCCCACTGCATACAGGATTTGCTCATTTTTATGTACTCCTATATCCTTAAACAGCATCAGTAAAGTTCTAGTTCGAAACGTATCAAAAGTCTCGTTGCCATTTTTGCTGCCGAACGACCGAAGTGACAAGAGAGATCCCGGCAGGGCTGCTGGATCTGGTCAAGCGTTCATCAACAAGCAGATTAATTGCTAAGACAGAAAGGGCCTGATACACAACCACCCGCCAACAGTCGGGTCATCAGTCATTACTTGTCTATTACTCTAAGTCCCAGAGCTGGCACGACACCCACGTCTGGAGCCACATCAACCTGCACGATGACAACTATTGCTAAACGTTTCCTGACCCAAAAGAGCAGAGCTCAGCAATTTCAGACCCGGGAATTGAAAAGCATAAATTTACCTGGGCCTGTAATTTCACATCAATAACTGTATTACATTAAAAAAAAAAGGTTTATATAATGGAGAGACTGTTCCTTGCTTCAAACAAGAACATAAGAAATCTCATACGTGCAACAATACGCCAACCGACTTGGCGTTTCAATAAGCATTCACATGCGCAGCCCTGAACAGATGAAGGACAAGCGCTATGGGCTCAATGGGCTCCATTGAGTAAAGCTAATTAGCTGCATAAGCATATGCGAGATCGGGACCTAAATTTGTTCTCTGCCTCCTGGGACACCGATAACTCCTTTTTCTTGTTGTTGTGCAACGTAGATAGATAGTACAAGTCTAAGGCAATGCTGTAACCCCAGGCTGTCATGTTGCGTTTTTCTTGCGAAGACGTTAAGGTCGGGAAACAGCAGCTCAGGTGAAAGAAGAGCCTTGTCCGTGATCTTATCACGGGTTATTGTCAGATCTGGAAGCAGGACTCGTATCTCCCGAGCTGCCACTAAGTGATGCAACTACTCAGCTGTGCATAACACCACCGAAATATTTGCCACCGCGACTTTTCAGATAAGGGCTCTGATGATCAGAAGCTGCATCCAGCATGACAAGGCTCTAATTTCACTCATCCAAAACACGTATCGTCGCAACAGAAGATGAAGTCTGCTATTACAGGCTCGATCGCGTGACTCTTAGTTGCACCGTAGAGCTTTGGTACGACCTGCTTTCGTCTGGCCGGTCCCTTCGCGGCGGCGATGAACGACGGCAATGAACGACGGCAACTGCAGCTTAGGCTACGTGGGATGTAGCACTAGAGGAACTTAGACACTCATCAAAATACGGGTAACCTCCACCAGACCCCTCCAAAACGTGGCTTTTGCAGAGGACGGAGGTGGACAGGGAGGACTCCTGAAAAAGCTGCCCATGGCTTTCAAAAAACCAGCCCCAGCCGTGGCTGCTGGCGTCTCATCCCCAGCCAGAGCATAAAGCAAATACCCCAAGGGAATAAAACTAACACGGCGACCGAATAACACTTCTGACCTGCCTAACGAGAGCGCCTCAGATTAAGCGATGCTTGCAAGGAGCTCTGGAGATCCTTGCGCGCATAAAGAAAGGAAACGACCGTCAAGGTCTTGATCCCATCCCGGCTGGAATTTCTGGCAAGGTTCCCGCTGGCTGCGGGAACGGGGCTTGAAGGCTTGCAGAGAACAGCGTCAGTGACAATGAAGACACACCAGCACCCAAAAACCTGAAATCTGAGATGTTTAAAAGACAGACTGATGTCCAGCTTGGGCCTTTCCTACAGGATTTGTCCCACTCCTATCTACTTACGCTGCTGTTTAATAAAGGAAAAAGTCATACAACTGAAACACGCAGTAACCGAACCGAGTCCTTGCTACATTTTATTCCTTCCTTAATCTAAACATATAGTCATAAGGGCAAGATATTTGCTATAAGGAAATGAGCTGTCAAGTGATTTATGGTCTTGCTCTGTCTTCATCTCAACAGCTCCAAGTCTTCTCCAAGACCTATTTTTAGCAAGCTCTAAGTTAGAGGCAATATGGGACAGGGTGGGAGCCAGGAGCTGAAAAACCTATAGAGCAAACTTACCTATTTCTCCATTACCCCAATGCACCTATAACTGCCATATCTAGGTACCGTATGGACAACCACGGTCAGCACTATATTGCCTTTACTGCTGAAAGCCGCCTGCTTGCACGAGATCAGCCTGTGCAGCCGCTTGCCCCAGAAGGAGCAGTGGTGGGGGAAATGTCACTGGGGGGGTGTGTGTGGCCGTTTGTTTGTTTTGTCATGGGTTTTTGCTTGGTTTAGGGTTTGTTTTTTTTTTTTTAAATAATGGCCAAAGCAGCTCATTGCTTATGTGTACAAGGAACCCACATGGTGTATAGATGCTAGACAAGACCAAAAAAAAAAAAAAATCAGCAGACACTTTTTTCCCAGGACAGCTCAAACGGAAAACCACACCTTCCAGCCATTTCTCATATCTTTCCATCATCTCGCTCCCCATCGACTATAAATTCAGTAGAAGCGGTTGCCTTATTCACATTTTATTGGTCATTCCAGCCAATAGTATTCTAATAATTCCCTTCAAGAACTAAGGTCCTATGTTGCAGAAACTTTTATTTCCAGCGCCTTCGCTTGCAAATGATTACAATAATTATTATAACTCCCTTATAGCACTTCCTATACAAGAGCTTTAAGAGCTTTAACAATGGAAAGTTATTACCAGAGCTTTAACAATGGAAAGTTATTACCAGCATCCTTATTTGCGAGAACGAGGCGCAGAAAGATCAAATGAATTGCAGAAGATCATTCAGCAACTTGCTGGCAACGCCAGGAACAGAAGCGTAATCTCCTGACCCTCCATCCAGCGCAAATTTGGGCAGGGAGAAGAAAAAGCATGCTTGAAGCACGTATAAAAAGGGAAAGGGTTTGGGTTGTTTTTTTTTTTGTTTTTTTTTTTTTAAGTGCTGAAAAAGAGCTTTTTCAAAAGGAGCAGCAGTGGAAAACGTCCTTATCAGGTTACGTGAAGTCTGACAAAATTCTGAAAGCGACAAAATGATGCTATTGATTGCTGCATAGCAGGGAAACAGATAAAAGGAAAAGGGATGTGCTTTTCTGCCGCCTTCTTTTCTCCGTGGGGCACCCCAAAGGGAATACCCCCACAATCACACAGGGCTCTACCCTGTAGTACGTGGGATGCCACATTTAAGGATTACAACTCCTTCCTCTCCCTCATCTCTCTCCTTCCCTTTCTTTTGGCTCCCACACTACCAAAGTTGACCCATCCAAAGCCAACAGTGAATTTTGACCATCTTGGCCAACGCAATTTGCTCAGAAGTACTGAACATATGCTAAGTCTCTGTGAAGCTCTCCCCTCTCAGAGGTATTTTATGAGAATTTATTTAGGAGAAAAAACAGACTTTAATCAGCAGAAGAACCATGGAGAAAGAGAATATTTATATGAAGCCACATCCTGATACCAAACACGATGAAATCCTCCGAGGTGGCTGTTAAGGAGATTGCCCAGAGAAAAGGGAATTCAGCAAACCAGATTATCTGTAACAGGCTTATCCACCGGAAAAAAAAAAAAATCATCAGAGCAGCAATGAGATAGTTTTGAGAGACAGTTAATGAAAGGGAAGGGGAGATTGTAAGAGGGCGACAAAGAGCGAGAATCCATAAAATACCAATTGTCACGGCTGATCAGACGTAAGGACATTACACGACCCATCGTACGGCAGCAAGAGGAAAGGGGCGTCAAGACGTTCGCAGTCCCCTGCACCTACGGCTTCGCCGGGGTGTAACTGCTTTTATCTTCAATACGGCAAGAAGAATCCCCCGTCCGTTCAGTGCACAGCCGTGAACTGGAGCTAGAGCGTCCGCCGGCAGCAACGCACTCTTCCCCACAGCCCAGCTCCGCTGCTCGCATCCACAGCTACGTCCCGCAGCACAAGGAGCTGTTTTCCCCAAAGCATGACCCCAAATGTTTAAATCCATGGCAAACCCCCAACAAACTTCCACTGGCTGAGGGAATAAAGCTCACGGGATGGTCTTGGACTGGAAACCACGAGAGACGGTTGAGCTCTTCCCACTGCCGCTGGTTTCCTGGAGGAAACCACCACCTCTTGAGCTGGACCACAGCGGCATGCCGACAGCACGGAGCGATTGCTCTACATCGCGCCATCGCCGGCCTAACGGGGCTTTCCCTTACAGGATCATTCCTCATTATTTCCATCCCAGACTCCTCTTAAGTCTCTGACCTCAAGTCAGAGCACAACAGAAGATAGAAGAT
>NW_010550375.1:0-2841 GCF_000687285.1 Phaethon lepturus | reverse complement strand
AATTTTGTTTTCCCCCCCCCCCCCCCTTGCCTTGAATGTACTGCTACACCCATGTGCTCCTCAGCAGTGGAACCAGGCAGAAAAATAAAGAAAAGAATCCCAATGGGGAAAGGATGAGAGCTCCTGGCACGGGAAGATGTCCATGCCATTAGCTCCAGTACAGAGGAGACAAGCAGGGACAGACGGATTAAGGGATTTGCCCACGCTAATGGTACGGACATCTTTCTACTGACTTCACTAGGCTTTGGATGAAATTCCTGTACAAAGAGCTGCACTCAAGAGCTATCAAGGAGCTTAATTCATTAGCATTTTTAAAGCATTTTAGATCCTTGAATGAAAGGGGCTATCAAAGTGCAAAGTCATTTTATTAACGATAACAGTCTAAAAATTGCAAGTTGAATTCTTCAGTCTAAAGCCTTAGAGCACAAATGGTTTTGTAACACGAAGATGCCACAAAGTCCTAAGAGATATTAAAACTTCCTTTCAAAGACTTCTATGAAGCACTAGTTTTCTAAGATACCCTTTAACTCCACAAATTCTGATGGAAATTTTTTAAATTTCCATGCAGCAGCATGTGGACCCAAACCCACTTTGGGAAAGCAAGAGGAAGTAAAGCCTGTTGCAGCCGCTGAAAGGCTCTCAGCGGTGCCAGCAGACTTGACGTGCTTGGCATGCCGCGTTGGAACGCTGACCGCAGGGTCTAACCGCGGGGGACCCATGCGGCCCCAAATTCCTCCCATCATCTCGGGAAGCAGAAAATGACGCTATTGCAGGCTTAGTGCATGCAGTCCTCCAAAATTAGACGAAGCAATGGCACACAGGCAGCGTGAGAGGACGCTAGGCAAGAAGCCTGGCACGACCGCAGGTTGGCCTTGCACGCGGTAACTTTTTCTTCAAAATAAAATCTCAAGCCTGTAAAAACATTGGCAGCAGGCGCCGGAAGATGCACAGCGTACTCCTCCATCATTCCGCTGGTGGAATAGACTTCATCCTGTTTCCTCTGGCCCCAGATCAAGCGGACTCCCTCACAGGAATTTTCCATTATCCCGTGGCAAACATACCAGGGCAATCCAGCCGCTTAACCGACTTACACTCTGACCCCCCTCTTCAGCAGCGGCGAGACCGTGCATAAAGCACAAGTCATTTCTTGCACGACGTGCCGACTCCAACGCCGCAGCCCGAGCGAAGAGGGGCTGGAAATCCCAGGCTGCGTTACAGGACCGCAGCGGGGTGATGGAGACATTGGTCTTCTCTGCTCCACCGCTGCCCGCCCGGCAGACCCTCCTGTCCCCCATTCCCAGTTGTTGAACCCCTACTTTATTTCCACAGGCTCAAAAGCAGGGGACGCATGGAAACCCTTACGTATAACTCCTCTGTTTCTACTTTGGTAAATCCTTTTCTTGCACTAGTCTGCAAACTCACCTCCAAAGCCTGTGCAGCCATCACCATCATCTCTCACAGCCAGATCTCCACGTGAAAGACACGGCGAGCGCCAAATTCAACCCCCAGTAACTCAAGGGAGAGCATCCCGAAGACTTCAACCCCGCCCTCGGGTGGAGGGGCTCTGGAAACACATGCAAGCCCTACAACCCCTTTGCAGGTACATCGGAGACCATCGACTAACACGGGAGCCCTTGAACCACCAAGGATCAGAAGCCCCTTGGCGTCAGGAGGCGGCGCGAGGGGCGAGCCCAAGGTGCGCTCAGGGCGCTGATCAACGCACAGAGCCTACCCCGGCTTTCCCTATGCCACATTTATTTGCTCAAGAAAAATGTCAGGCATCTCCCCATCCCTGCTCATTTCCCATGTGCTTTCTACTCTCCCCATGGTCACAGGCAGCGACAGGCATCCCTGAGGCTTATTTGTGTTCAGAGCCATCTGCTAACCCAGGGAGGGCTGGAATAGCCTACAGTAACAACGAGCCGCTGAAGAGCACTGTGGTTTCCTTGGAAGGGGCGACCAAGTGACAAAAAAAATTTGGTTTACTCCCCCTTCCCGGAGATCGGGTCTTAGATAATGCAACAGCTCAGGTCCAACTACACAACCTCTTCTAGCAGCATGGTTCGTATCATCCTGGAGAAGGCAGAAGGCTGCGACCCCAAAAAACATGTACCGAATTACGACGGCGGGTGTCAACCCTTTCTCTTAGTCTAGTTTGCAGGGGACGGGGCACGCCGCGATGTCTCACCCCACAGATATCCGCGCTTGAGTCATAACAGTCCACGGGTGCCCGCTCCCTCCCCTCGGCCACCACACCCTTCACCAAGCAGCCGGCAAATGAACCAAAAAATTCCCCCAGGCAGCCGGCAAATGAACCAAAAAAGCCGTAATCCTGCCAACGGCTTCTGCCCTTTTTGCAGGGGAACCAGGATCCAGACCTTTCAGACCCTCTCGCCGTAAGGGAGGAAGCTGCTGGGAACGCCGTGAAACGAGTGCCCCCGTCACCCGCTTAAAACAGAAATAACCAAGGGACCACATCACGTCTCCACATATTAATCTGTACTTACCAACTAATGGGCACTGACAAAAATAACTCCTCTGATTATCAGAACGCTGCCACTTCAATAATGAATTATACGCTTTATTAAAAAGTGTAAGAGATTAGAGGACAGGAAACCATTGCAATTAGTAAAACAAGTCAAGAAACACTAGGAAACAAACCCCCCTATAAGCGTGATCTAAATTGATCTTCTAAAATAGCTGCCGATCTCTTCTGACACGTCAAATGGCAGGAACGTTTGAAGCCTGCTGCAATTCCACGGATGCAATTCCTGTTAAAATTGCCGAAAGCTCCTTTTAAGACCCCGGCTGCGCTGCTCAGAGCCCCGACCCCCCCAGCCC
>NW_010550374.1:52092-56935 GCF_000687285.1 Phaethon lepturus | reverse complement strand
TTCTCACTCCCCTCTCCAGCTGCAAATGCTGCGTGCCAGGGTTTGTTTTTTTCCCCCCTTCTTAATTCTGTTATCCCAGAGGTGCTACCACGGTCGCCGATGGGCTCAGCCTCGGCCAGTGGCGGGGGGGGTGTTGTGCACCACCCCAACTTGGCTTTTTTTAACTGACATTGGCTCTATCTGACACAGGGGAAGGTTCTAGCAACTTCTCACAGAAGCCACCCCTGCAGCCCCTCCACTACCAAAGCGTTGCCACACAAACCCAGTATACCCCTCCCAACTTCTTGTGCACTCCCAACCTGTTTGCTGGTGGGGTGATGTGAGAAGCAGAAAAGGCCTTGCCTCTTTGTAGGCACTGCTTAACAGTAACAAAAACGCCTCTATATTATCAACGCTGTTTTCAGCACAAATACAAATCACAGCCCCATACTAGCAACTTTGAAGAAAATTAACTCTATCCCAGACAAAACCAGTACGCTACCTTTCGCCAAAATGATAGAATTGAAAACCCAGCAACACTGTGACTCTAATATTGATTGCTCGTTTTCATCATTTTGACAGAAGCAGGTTGGGACCATAGTTTTGCACGGAGATCTAAGGGAACAGTAATCCCCAGGTAGGGTGGAGTGATAATCAGATCATAACCTCCCAGTCCAGCTCAAGTGTCCTGTGCAGCAGGTCTGATCATGGCCTGAATTTATGCTTATCCTCTAACTTCTGATACAGGTAAAACTTCTGAAGAGTTATTCTTCCGTCAAACTAGACAGGTGAGATCCCAGTAGCTGTGGATACTTGGTGACTGGGAATTCAAATAACGCTTAAGTATGGTATAAGTGGGAATTACACATTTATGGACAACTGTGAAAACATCTCCTAAGAGGAATTACTTCGTACGGTTCTTCTGCATAATTTTGGACTTTGCCCATCCCTGGAAGAATTTGAAAAGCAGCTTCTCTAGAATCTGTGTGTTCTTCTGCTTGGAGTTTTTTTTCTCTTCATTATTGATCTTTTCTTTCTGGTTTCTGTGCATGTTTGTTCATCTTTTGCTTCATGTATTCTCTTTAACCGACCAATGCTCTTCTTCCAGTGCATTTATTTAGTTTGTGCAGTGCATTTATTTAGTTTGTGTTCTGCATCTCTGATCTCCTGGAGATGGATGAGAGAATGATCACAGTAAAGTTTAACTTAAATTTTCCAATATGCCCAAAATCAAGCAAAACTTTCCTGGCCATCCATACTTAGAAGAGACACTGAAGCTGTTGAAGTAGACACCTTCAGAAAAAAATATTTTAAAAGTATTCTCTACTTAGATTGATAGATATGCCAAGTATAGGAGTGTATAATGTTGATAAAATTATACTGCAATAGATTAGATTTCTGTTTTCCTAGAATCAGAAAGTCATAAAATAATTTGGGTTGGAAGTGACCCTTAAAGGCCATCTGGTCCAACACACCTGAACTGAGGAGGGACATCTGCAACTAGATCAGGTTGCTCAGAGCCCCGTCCAACCTGACCTGGGAGGCTTCCAGGGATGGGCCACCTACCACCTCTCTGGGCAACCTGGGCCAGTGCTTCACCACCCTCATTGTGAAAAATTTCTTCCTTAGATCTAGTCTAAGTCTACCCTCTTTTAATTTAAAACCACTACCCCTTGTCTTATTGCAACAGGTCCCGCTCAAATATCTGTCCACATCTTTCTTACAAGCCCCCTTGAAGTACTGGAAGGCTGCAATAAGGTGTCCCCAGAGCCCTCTCTTCTCCAGGATGAACAACCCCAACTCTCTCAGCCTGTCCTCATAACAGACATGTTCCATCCCTCAGATCATTTTTATGGCCCTCCTCTGGACCTGCTCCAACAGGACTATGACTTTCCTGTGCTGAGGGCTCCAAAGCTGGATGCAGCACTGCAGGTGGGGTCTCACCAGAGTGGAATAGAGAGGCAGAATCCCCTCCATTGGCCTGCTGGCCACACTTCTTTTGATGCAGCCCAGGATGCGGTTGGCCTTCAGGGCTATGAGTGCACATTGCTGGCTCATGTCCAACTTTACATCCACCAGGACCCCCAAGTGCTTCTCAGCAAGGCTGCTCTCAACCCCTTCATCCCCCAGCCTGTACTGATACTGGGAGTTGCCCCAACCCAGGTGCAGGACCCTGCACTTGGCCTTGTTGAACCTCATGAGATTCACATGAGCCCATGCCTTGAGGTTGTCCAGGTCCCTCTGGGTGGCATCCCATCCCTCAGGCATGTCAACCGTACCACTCAGCTTGGTGTCATCTGCAAACTTGCTGACTTGCTGAGGCTGCATTCTTAAATCCAACTCAAACTCCTTTGACATGGGCTGACTTTTAAAAATAACAAAAAGGTTCTCCACAGTTTCTAAACATCCAATACCTCTTAAACCTTTGTAAATCTTTCTTTTCCTGATGCCTTTGTAAAGATTTCATTAAAAGAAATAAGCATACATGCATTTAAAAAAACAACCCCCTTTATTCATTTCCTTATTACAGCATTCAAGCTCTCTGTGGCACTGTGCCTAGTTTATATTACCAGGACTAGGTTTTTGCAAATGAAACTCTTTCAATTAGTGTTTCAGGAAGCAATTAAATTGTCTAAAATATATTAATGAATATATTGAAATCTGGAAGAGTACCCTTTTTCTAATACTTCCATTATTAATGCACCATCTGTTTTGTTTTGTTCCATCACTAGTGTACAGTTTCAGTAACCTCATGTCCACAGAAGACTGTATTCTCAAAAAGCAAAGCCAAGAAATTTAAGCTGATAATCAGTGTTAATTATACAGTATACATTCCAAATAATTTTACAGATACAATAATCAAGGATGTTTTTTTCTTCTCTTTTATTTAAGTGTTCTGTGCAACAAAGAAGCTCTCTGAATAACTGTGGGTTTGATCTTCATTTTCCGGCAACAATAAAGACAATTAAATATTTGGCTTCAGTATGTGGGGTTATTTCTATAGCTGGCAAAGAAGCTTACTTTTGCACAAGGACACATAACAACAACAAGGTGTAGGGGCAGTAGAACTTTCATTAGAGAAAATACCACAGGCATCAGACGCATTTGGGGTATTATTTGTGTAGAGTACTTGAAAGAATTTGAGCTGACTGAGACAGTGCCATGTGCATCACCATCTGTAGAGAACATCCATATATCCTGAGGTGATAACTTAAAAAAGGTATATGAAAAGTATTAATTTATTCAGGATGCCAGAAATATTTCTTTCTGTTTTAAGGGTAGGATCATTTCATTTGACCTTGGACAAAGCTAAAGCGTCAAAGAGTTTCAAGTTTGCTCTAAATGGGACAGATTTCTCACTTGCACACTTGTGGCTCTCTCATGTGGTGAAACAAGGTGCAGGGCGAGGTGCCACACTGGCTGCCATTACAGTGAGGGGCAGAGCAGTCATTGCCCTTTCACTTCAGTATTGAACAGGTAATTTTTAAGGATCAGAAGGAACTTTAATGTTTCCAGGCCCGCAGCAGCTAATACTGAATGTGCATTTAGTTGTGGAGATCCCGAAATACATTGCTTCATCTTTCCTGGTTGTATTAGGAACACAAATGTTTATAAAACTAGAAGATTGCAAAACTTCCCTCATGATAAGTTTCTGTGGGCCCTCCAGCAGTTTCCACAAAGAGCACGTGGCATATCTGTTGTTTAGGATGAAGGCTCTTTTTTTAAAAAAGATGAGGTCAGTTGATAGCAAAAGGATTGTGGTGGGTTTTCTTTGGAAACAGCTAGACCTTTAGACATGAAAGAGACAAAATCTGTACAGCTTCAGAGAACCAGCTTCAATGTGCATTTCAAACCCGAGGTTTCAGAAAGGCCAGAGGTGGTGTGCATCGGGAAGGACTGCTGGTGAAGGGTATTATTTTTTTTTTTATACCAGTACCTCTGGTTGCTTGGGTTTGGTGTCAGGGGGCAGTGGAGAATGAAGACGTTAACCATTTTTATGTACTTAAATTATTTCTAGAGACCAAATTTGAAGTTTTAGTTCCTTTTCATTAGATTTCTTAGCAATTATTAACTAGTCCCATGGCTGTGTAACATAGTAAGACTGGGAAATGGATTTGTACACTGAAAATTTTTTTTTTTTCAGATATGCAACAGTTTACTGTACTTTGCTGGTTAGTCTGCCCGCTGAAAGTCAACGTCTTTCCCAGGAATAAAGCAAGCAACATATAGATCATATGTGAGCAGATGAAAGGAGTCCACTATCAGTGTGAGGATTTTTTTATGTCACAGAAGTGTAACTGAAACAGCATAGACAACTACAGAGTACAAACCCAAGGTCCTCAGATTCTGCAGGCTGCACTGTACATGTTACCATCTGATCACTTAAAAGTTATCTTGGGTGCATCCACTTGAGCTGCATTTAGGCCCAAGCCCTCTGAGAAACCTCTGCTCTGCTAATTTGTAGGAACTTGAAGAGAAAAAAAAAAAAAAATGCATTTGTGTTAAGGAGGCTGTTTATTACCAGAGCAGTGTGAAGCGATCTAGTATAAATGAGATTTAGTCCTTAAATTTTAAACATTATATAAAAATTTAAATTAGTCTCTATTCTTCAGATTGTTGTCATTATGGAAAGGTCAGAGATGATGAATTGTTTGTTGCAGCTGCAGATATAATGCACTGTACAGTTCTATTATTTGCTGTTGAAAAAAACATTATTTATTGGATAGTGTCAGAAAATATTTGCTCCAGGCCTGCAGTATATGAAATATATAGCCTGTATTCAGCCATGCTGCTTAAGGGAACTACTGTACAATCCTCTGAGGCTAAAAATGAGATCTTTCTGCTAGACTAAATCATTATTTAG